>NC_056732.1:824813360-824969981 GCF_019279795.1 Protopterus annectens
ATTTTTTGCAGGCCATACATATCTTGTGTATGTACATAACATTAGGCCATCCCTCCATCATGCATGCTATGCCTGTGATACTGTCTATGATTTGTGAACATATCCATCATGACAGCTTTGCATTACACATAATTGACATAGTCGCCTACTGCGTGGGATACGTGCACGGCGTCGCGCACATTCCGTATGACATCGACGGTATATGCCCATGCACATGTGTGCTGTGACACTATACATACATGTCCTATCCCCTGCTGTGGCACTTCATTGTTGGATATCCACTGCCAGCATCAGCGTGGGTGGTGGCATTGTTCTGTGTTTGCAACCCCTATGGCAGACCTGGGGTAGGGTTACCACCTGTGCCACTTTGCAAGGGACAGTCCCTCTTTGGGCAGTTGTGTCCTGACAAAATATATTACAAATGGCAAATGTCCTGAGATTGTAGGACATCACTATATCCCATTTTATGTAAGAGTTGCATAACATAGTTATTTATGTATGTACATTCCTAAATGTTACAAGACACACAATAAGCAACTTAACTGCTACAAGACTACACTTTTCTTTATGCAAAAGAGTACAGTTCTAACCTTTGTACTGACCATGGGTATGTGTCCACCTGTAACATCTGATGTGTGTCGAAGATTTCCCACTTTGGCCATTTGAAAAGGTGGCAAGCCGAACCTGGGGTTATCCCGGGTGTGTACATGTTGTCCCACTGCTGTGCACACGTTGTCCACAGTCATTGGTATGCTGCGCGTTTTAGCATTACATATCCAACCTTCGCCTCTCTCTGCCTGATGGACAGGTATCTTTACCTACACACACCGTTCACATACTGTACAGATTCGTCATACGATCGCGGCGTTACACACCAGTACATGTCGTGGGTTCGACATACCTTTCCGGCCTTTGGTTCTGCGTTCGTCTCTATTTCCTTGTTTCTCCTTCTGTATTCCTGTTTGTTCGGTATGAACCTACGGTTTGAATATCCAGGGAGTCTTCCTTATATTCGTCGTCACCTGAGGCATGTGGGTTAATCAGGCCAATAGCTGTTCCTCGGTGTGTACTTATGCATATCACCGGTGATCCCCCTCCTTTCGTTCGTTACGCGCTGGCACTAGGCCATGGTTCTTTCCTCGTGTGGCCGTTGGTTATTTGCAATACCTTCGTGAGGGTGGTATGTATTGTATCATGTTTGTGTGACTGCATCCGCTATGTGTGGTGTCGGGTACATTTCGCTGTGGTGTTAGCCGTGGATTGTGTGTGTTGGGTATGGTATTGTGTTCGACATGTGGGTCTCCGTGTCCTGGCGGCATCTGTCAATGGCGTTGTGCAGTCAGATGTGTAACATAGCTGTTATTTTCCTGTACACAGCGGATGCAAGGATGCATCAGCCGCTGCTAGTGTTTCCCACGAGCTTGTTGTGGGTATGCTGCTGTCATTGACTGCCTGTATGTGTTTGCTACGGTTTTAGCTGTTATCCCTTTGATATGTGCAATGGGGTATATCTGCGGATGTGGGTGACGGGTACGCGGTGTGAGTCTTGCATTTATACATACCAGATATGCTTGTGTGTGTGCTCCATCCCTGCTTGGGGAGCTGCAGGTTACCTGTCTGTTGTTCCCGGAATGTTTGTTTTGTTGATGTCGTGTGCTGTCGGTATCGCCTGCATGTGTGCTTCCTGCACGTATTCCTCCTTCACATCGGTTATATATCTGCGGATGTTCGTCCGTGCCTACTATCCATTGGCATTTTGTCGCTGATAGTTACGGTGAATGTGGTGCTATACTTGGGCGCCTGTATGCTACCGTAGCCTCCTATTCGTGTGCCGCTTGCTTACTTCACGGTCGTGGAACACACCGCTGTATTTACGGGACCGTAAGTGTTCACGATCGGTGCCGGGATAGCACATTCGTATTTTCGCCGTACATGCCTGATGCTGTGTAACGCGTTGCGACGGACCGTGTGGAGTCTACCTTATGGCCGCCATACATATGGTCATGTTTTGTACATGCGTCCTTTGCATCTCCTGTTGGCTATGGCCCTGTGGTACACTTTGGGACATTTCCGCTTTGCATCGTTTTACGCCGCCACGCATAGCCACTGAGGAGATGTCAGTACTACTTTGTGGGTACTGCTGTACATACGCCTATGGTTCCTGTACTGTATGCCTACGCCTGTTATTACACTCCGCCTGTGACATGTCATCTACATACACATTTTACACTGGCACACACATTACACACACACAGCGGAACACACGACAACCTCACCTCACACATACACATATTGCCGCCATGGCTGTCAACCTTCTATTTCCAGAGTGAGGAACACACACAGTAGTAATGTGAAACAAATGGGCATAATGTGGAACACATAGTAATGGCATAGTGACAACTTCAGCTAAGTAGGTCATAGGTTGATTATAATATGCTGATTTACTTACAGTGAAGAACCTTTAATGAATTACTATGAGTACATTCTATTTACCAGGATGTCATTTATATACATTACTAACAATGGATGTTTGACAGACATTTTCAATGTGGAACTTGGAGGAACTGCGAGGAACATGAACTGTTTTACACCCCAAATGAGGTACGTTCCTCATAATGTCGTACACTTCACTGGTATGCTTTCCGCTTTCGCACCGACGGTTGAACACAATACCTACGTTGGCGCGACGCCGGTGGCAGCGTGTATCTCCGCACTCATATCCTATGGATATGACACGCACATATATAGGGTTGCCACCTTTTCAAATGCCCAAAGTGGGACATTTTTTGTAGAAACGTCAGATTTTGCATGCCAACACATACCCACGGCCAGTACAAAGGACAGCAATTCACTTTTTTGCCAGAATACAAACTTGTAGCATTACAGTTGCTTATTCTGTTTATTATAATATTTAGATGTTTCTTCTACAAAATAACTGTTTTATGCAACTAATAAAGAAAATATAGGAAATAGTTTTGTCCTACAATCTCAAGAGATTTGCCATTTTGTCAATGTTTTTGCAGGACACAACTGCAAAGCGGGACTGTCCCTCACAACGTGGGACAGGTGGTAACCCTACACATATCCCGTTACTGTACCGTGGACTGGTGACCATCCCGACACGCGGATATGTATTGATGCAGGTTAACATTTCCATGGCTAGCGTTACCTGCTCTGCCCACCCTCCAGGATGATCGGGTTGTCGGTCACTATGTCTACTATGTGGTGGTTTCGCGTCTTACTTATCTGTGAACTTGCATCCCTGGGTTCCATATTACCCTGTTGTACTTTATATCTGTGTATGCGTACATATATTTCTACATGTGTACTGATATGTATTTCCGTATCTGTGTATGCACATGAGTACATATGTGGTCGACTTGCGGCGATAGTGGCAGCATACGGCTACGCCGTGTGCTGTAGAACCGGCGTGCATTGAGGTGTTGGCGTTCCATGCTCTGCTGGCTATTGGGTGTGCAGTGTTTGGGCGGTGCCTTTGTTGGAGTCACACATACGTCCGCACATACGGTACACATTACGGGCGGACATGTTTGTGTGGCGTCCATTTTACTGTGTGTGCAGGTCAGGAGGTGTCAGTCCATGGGGCCTACACTGTCAAAGTATGTGCTATGCGTTCCCTCTTTGCCAGGGCGTAGGCATATTGGGTACGCCTCTGTCTACCTACTGGGGCTGGCTCAGTGTGTCCATGGCGCTGAACGCACTGTGCCTGTGCTTGCCCTGGCAGTTGTGGCGGGCTTGGTGGCCCTCCGGCATTATGCCCTGCAGCAGCTGTTTCCGCAGAATCATATTGTGTAGCATACAACATACTATGAATATGTGGGCACTTGTGCCTGGAGAGTACTGCAAGGCTCCACCGGATGTATCCAAGCACCGGAACCGTGATTTCAACATCCCGAACACACGCTCTATGATTATTCTCGTTTGTGCGTGTGCCTCATTATGGCGTTCTTGCATGTGTGTGTGTGCATTTCTGATGGGTGTCATCAACCACGGCTCCAGTGCGTAGCCAGCATCCCCCACAAGGTGACCTTGTGTGATGTCCCCCCTGGCGAATACCTGATACAGCTGTGAGGCATGCCAGATATGGGAGTCGTGGTAGCTTCCAGGGCTGCCAGCCCACACATCCATAATAATGCCCTGCGCATTGCACACGACCTGGCAATTGATGGAGGGGTATCCCTTGCGGTTTATGTAGCGTCTACCCTGCTCCCGGTGGTGACTTCATTTCTATGTGCGTACAGTCTATCGCACCCAGGACCTCCGGTATTGTGCCACACGGTGGAAGCGGCGCATATTGCTAGCCAACTCCTCCTGAGATGTGGGGAAATTTATGTGCTCATGGGCATGGGGTAACATGGCATCCAGGAAGTGGTGTAGTACCCTGGAGGCTGATGCCTGTGAGAGGCCCATTATGTCCCCGGTGGGCCTTTGAAAGGTACCTGTAGCCAGTATTCGCAAGCTCACACATACCTTTGTGTCCACTGGGATGGGCTCCCCTCTGTTGTCTCTTGTTCTCAGGCGCGGCCGGCACAGCTCCACTATTTGCTGTAACGTGTCCCTGTCCACCCTGTAGCGCTCTACTATCTCCAGGTCTCGCAGCCCCTGGTAGGTCACCCTTGGTCTGAACACTCTCCTTCTCCTGTGAGGCCGACGGTAGTTGTCGGCACCACCCTCCGCAACTCCGTCTGTCTCTGCCACATACCTATGCATCACGGCCATGGCGGCACCCAGCATATACATATTAAAAGTTCCCCATCTGTTTACACCCTACGGTGCGGCGTTTGGGAAATCGCACTGTGTGTTGTGTGCATTCACATTTAATACTGTTGTGCTGTATACCCGGTGATGTCATTGGGTGTGTCTGTGCAGCCGTATCCATGGATTATTTCCGTGGTTTTACGGTTGCAACTGCAACGGTACTGCCTGTAGTGTTACATTACAGTTGCCTGCATTGCCTTGGCCTTACATCTTACATTACTGCATCCTGCAGGCACATGGCATATGATGCATTTTATCTGCAGCCGCAGTTATGCTACCTCTGTACTTGGCTGTGCTATTTTGGTTCTTTGCTCTTTGCATTTCTACTACATCCCCTACTATCTTTGCACTAATATGCCTCCCCATTCCCGTTATGCAGGAGTCTGCATGCAGAGTTATCAGCTGCTGGCGTTTGCCCTTCCTGCATTGATTGGTGTTGATTGCTCATTACGGCTCCATTTACACTGCTTCCGCATTTCCTCGTATTCTCCGCATTACCTTCCTATATCCGTGGTTGTTGACAGTGAGGCCGTCACATGACTGGTTTAGGGAACGTAGTCATCCTCGTGCACATGCATCTGTACGCGCATTCTGTACTCTCAGCGCATCTATTTCCTAACACGCCAGTCCTGATGCTGTGATGTGCATTGTACAGCCCAGATTTGCTGACCTCCAATATCCTTCCTCCTACAGTGGCACACCCCTCTGTGGTTGACATGTATCTCGTGTAGGCCACTCCTCGGTGTAGTACCGCTCGCGTTGCTCCATCCTTACGCCGCGCCGTTTTGCGATTCACTATTATCTGCCTCATTTGCATGGAATTGACTACTAATACATGGTTACGGCGCCCAACACCGCCACCACTCCTTGACAACCATTGCGCTGGGGTTGAAGCTTTACATACATACTATGGTGTGTGGTGGCTGTGCAGCTGATGTGCGTTATACTGCTCTTTTAGGACATTGTCATATTATTTCATTGCTTTGCAACTTCTGTGCACATATCCCGGGGTCTGCTGTACTTTCACGACGTGCCATTTATGTCATTTTTACATTTTGTGCATATTTTCTTTGGACATTCTCGGTGCCTTTCCACATTGGCATATTGCACCTATATGATACCTGACTTTGACAGCCTTCCGTTACTCCTCCGGTATGTTTGGGTAAATGTAAACCGTTTTTTTTGGTTTACATTGCCGTGCCCTTACGCTACGCCTGCGCCACTTCGTGGATCGCTATTTGCCCTCATTTGCATGGTGCAATACCGCACACAGTAGTGTTTTGCATACCTACGCCGGGGGCGGAGACGGTCCGGCGCACGCCGGTAGTGCACGTGGAATTCATTCATACCTGAATCGCTCAGCAGCCATATTTGGCGTTATAACGCCGACGCTATGCTGGCGCCTGGCGCAAGGTTCATGAATCCCGGGGTCTGTCTATAAAGGGCATTGGTGTCCTTTTTCCGGTTTATATCATATGTATGCTCATACACCCTCTGCCTCAATGTACATTCAGTCTTTCCCACATAGTAGGAACCACATACCTTACAATGGGCTAAATAAATCACCCCTTTGGCATGACAGTTGAAATGCCACTGTGGGTAAAAAGTGACTTTTGGGGAATCCAATGTAAGTGTGTTTTGGTTATACATAAATGAGCATTGACCACACATACCACATTTATATGTTCCTAATATTCTGCCCATAGGTTTTGTATTTCCCCTTTCAAAAATATCCTTTAGATTGGGGTTTCTCCTGAGCCCAGACTTTAGTGATCTAGAAAAAAAACCTTCCAGTTTTTTGTCACAATGTTTTGAATCCCCTTAGTATCTTGGTTGTATGTCACTAGTAAATATATACCATCTGTGTCACTATTAACTGATCCTTGGTCCTTGTTTCTGTTGTTATTGTTACTTTCATAGTTTAATAGGGGTATATAATTATTTCCCCATCCCCTTAGAACTTCTTCTTTGATAGTTTTAACCATCCTATCAGGGTATCCCCTGTCACAAAACATTCCCTCAATAAAATCCAGTTCTTTCAACAAGTCATCTTTATTATAAATCATACAGGCTGCCCGTATCATTTGTCCTTTCACTATATTTTCCTTTTGTTTGTAAGGATGGTCACTTTCATAATAAATATATGAGTCTGAGAAACATTCATTTCTATATAATTTTGAAATATATTTCCCATTAGTATTGTCCTTCATAATGGTCACATCTAAATAATGTACTTCGATTTCTCTGGTTTCATGTGCAAACTTCAAAAATTCTGTGGTGTTATTTATGTATTCTATGAAACTTTGTATATTTTGTGGGGACTCTTTCCACAAAATAGAAATATCGTCCAAAAATCTGAAGTAAATCTTGATGTAATCTTTGTACTGTGACTCGAAAATAAAATATTTTTCCCAGTGTAATGGGACAATATTTGCAAATATGGGTCCACATGCCGCACCCATAGCATCCCCATCCATTTGGTGGTATAACTCACCCTGGAAATATATGAAATTGTTTTTTTTAATACCAATTCCATGCTTTCTAAGATAGTCCTAAAATCTAAGTGTTGCAAAAATTCAAACTCCAGTAACATTTCTTCAAACCATTGCAGACCTCTATTGTGGAGAATAACTGAAAACAGGTCATTGACCCTTTCCACAAAATAAAAATATCGTCCAAAAATCTGAAGTAAATCCTGATGTAATCTTTGTACTGTGACTCAAAAATAAAATGTTTTCCCAGTGTAATGAGACAATATTTGCAAATATGGGTCTACATGCCGCACCCATAGCAACCCCATCCATTTGGTGGTATAACTCACCCTGGAAATATATGAAATTGTTTTTTAATACCAATTCCATGCATTCTAAGATAGTCCTAAAATCTAAGTGTTGCAAAAATTCAAACTCCAGTAACATTTCTTCAAATAATTGTAGACCTCTATCGTGGGGAATAACTGGAAAGAGGTCCTTGAAATCGATGGTTATAAACAAAAAGTTATTGTTAAATTCTACTTGTCCTATCTTGTACAAAAACACCACAAATCTTCTAATATGTGGGGGTATAAATCATAAAAAGGTTTCAACTTGTTGTCAATGTATATAGCTAGAGGCTGTGTTTTTGCCCCAGCAGATGATACAATGGGTATGGGAGGAGGGGGGGTTCACATAGTTCTTATGAAATCTGGATATTCTAAAAATGCTTGGAATGTATGGTTTAGATACTTTAAAAAAAGTCATACAACTGTTTTGTTATGGCCCCTTGTAACAAGTTGTCCTCTAGAATAGTGTCTATTCTATGGTAGGCTATATTAACTTGGTTCCAGATACCTGGTTGTATCTACCATCAGTGTTTAACAAATCAAGCATTTTTGCTGAATATTCCCAGTGCTGCATCATAACTACCTCCCCTCCCTTATCAGGTTTCATAATACAAACCTCCTTATTATTACACATTTCTGACATAACTTCCTTCTCATCTTTTGTCAAGTTTACCTTGTTATGCACCTTTCTGCTATTGTAGTATGATCTGATTTCTTTGATACTTTTCCATTTCAAAGTTGTTTAATTCAGGCAACAGGGCGGGATTGTAAGAACTTTTCTTTTTCAACTGGTCCATACTGTCTGACTCATTTGTACCACCAAGTAATACATCCAAATTCATTTTCCTGGCAAACATTTTTATATCAAGTAATGCTTCAGCCATATTTCCTTTTTTGCTAGGAATGAATTTGAAACCTTTTTTGAACAAACTAAAGTATCTCTTATTCAGTTAAATACTGGTATAATTATAAATTTGAAAATTCCCCATCTTATTAATGGGACCTACTACTTGCAATTCATTGTCCATGTTAAAGTTCCCCTCCCTTAAAGGTAAGTTCTCTGTTATCTGTTCAAATAAGTCCTCTGAGGGTGAGGGTAAAACTGGTGTTTCCTCTTCTGGTTCCTCTGTCCCCTCTTGGTGGCTTGTGCATATGTAGGTTGTACTGGCAGATTCCGAATTCTTTCTGATCTTCTTACAGGACCATTGTCTAAAGGGGTGTCTCTATCATTGTTTCTATTATCAGATTCTCTATTTTCTTCACTATTGTACCCACCCATATTAGTATTTCCTCTACCCTTGCATGGGTAAAAATGTTGCCTTAGTACATAAGCTGTGCCCTCAGCAAAGTGTTTAGTATCCTCTCTAGTTTACCCATTTTACTTTTCCAGTTTTTTGCATCCAAAACTTCAACATCTTTAAAAATATAAGGTAAAAAATAAATATTCCTGTATTGTCAAATTCAAAGCTGTAATATCATTCTTTAACACATTCTTTAATTCATTTTAAATTATGCTTAATAATAACCCTCATAAGGGCTAAACCACAGTCATTAAATACATTTACTACATCTTTAAAAAAATCAGTTCCCTCGTAAACATTATTAGGAAATTTACTAATTCTAAGTCCTTTAGGGACTTGTTTAATGCATTCATTTAAAAAACAATTATCAGCCATTAAACTTCTAAATTTGCACAATTTTTCTTTTAACTTACGACACATACCAACATATGTTTCATTACCTTGTGGAGGTGCTGGGTTAAAATTAAAGTTTGTTCTGCCTAATCACGAGTCCATATTAATGTCCAAATACTGCTCTCAACCACTCACTGAATTAGTGTTATGGACGAAATGACTCTGAGTCCAATGTAAAGATTCTGTTCCATTTCCCTGACTAGAAACAGCTCCATGCCTTTCCTGCTGCAGTGTGCCTTGTCGTTGGACTGGAAGTGACATCATCGCGACATGAAGTGACATTATCACACCTCGATTTTCTTGGTTACAGAGTATAGAACCCTCCAGATCTAGAGAAATGCTGTTACCATCATTTTCTTGTGAAAATTTGTTAGTGAGCCTTGTAAGCTCACCCACAAGAGTTTGATTAGCTCTACCAGTCAGGCATACAGTCTGGGACATTCCTCATCTACTGGAAAAAGCCATTCCACTGTAACAAAAACCACCAAGAATTCAAGTGAAATACTGAAGTATAAAGATACCAGTAACCAAATATTCACTTCAGTTGCTGCTCCAGTACCAATAAAGGACTCCCAGTCAATCAAATTCAACACTTTAATATCCAATAAAATATACACGCTTAAAGGATTTAGCAGTTTCGTTTCTAACACACCAGAAACTTCTTCAGAATCACCTGACATTTAATTTAAAGCCATTTAAATATACCCAGCACCTATCTGATTGGCTGTTACATAAAAAAACATACATTTTTAAAAAGACAACACCGACTTCAAATATGTTTAAAAATTCAAGATTTTCATGTCATAACATTTTACACATATAACACATATACATATGTATAAAAAATTTAGAAAATACTTAAAAATTGGTACTGCAGCAGCAACTGAAGTGAATATTTGGCTACTGGTGTCCTTACACTTCAGTATTTCACTTGAATTCTTGCTAGCTACGTTGTTGTCTTTTTATATGGTGTAGATTATTAATGGATTGTGCCTGTCATTGTCTGTGTTTCATAGATGCTAATTACAGGATAAGCAGCTGAATTGCATGCTAATCAGCCAATCTGGTGGAACTATTCAACAAGCTATAAAGCATCCATGTAGACTCCAGGCTGTTTTTTCCTGCAGATTTCAAAACTTTTGGAGTACAGACATGGAAAGTTTGCACAGACAGAATGTTAGGAGTGGCTGTTGCTTTAATCCATTTGTATGTGTACATGCAGAAGTCAATGCTGCTGCTGCTGCTACTGCTGCTACCAACAGGCCTAGGCCAAGAAGGAAAAGAGTTTTCAGGTCCTGTTTAACTTTTCACAACCTACATGATGTGGAAACTGTAGGGCACTACAGGCTGAATAGGGACACACTACAGGAACTCTGTGACCTCTGCTGCCCTCAACTCAGAGCCAGAGCCATCTGAGGGGAACCCATCCCAGTGGAAATTAAGGTGTATGTAGCCCTTAAAATCTTAGCTACAAGTACCTTTCAGAGACAAACTGGGGACATGCTGGTGGTGTCACAGGCATCAGCATCCAGTATCCTCCACCAATTCCTGGATGCTATGCTCCAACATGCCAGTGAGCACATATATTTTCCCTGTAGTTCTGAGGAGAGGGCCAGAAATATGCAATACTTCTACAAGGTAGTGCACTACCCTAAAGCACTGTGTGCCATAGATTGCACCCATGTAGAAGTTAAGGCACCACCTGTGGAACAGGGTAGGCTCTGCATTAACAGAATGTGCTACCACTCTATCAACTGCCAAGTCATGTGCAATGCAAAGGGAATCATCTTGAATGTGTGTGCTAGCAACCCTGGCAGTTGCCATGACTCACATATCTGGCACACCTTACAATTGTACCAGATGTTTGCTAAGAGGGATATCCCACATGAGCATTTACTGGGGGATACAGGCTATGCACTGGAACTGTAGCTGATGACACTCATCAGAAATGCACACACACCCATGGCAGAACACCATAATGATGCAGACGCTCAAACCAGAAATGTCATAGAGCATGTGTTTGGGCTGCTGAAGTCACGGTTCCACTCCACAGATACATCTGGTGGAGCCTTGCGGTACACTCCACAGACATGTACAGAAATCTTCACAGTATGTGCCATGCTCTGCAACATAATCCTGAGGAAACAGCTACAGCAGGATCAGCAAGGGGAAAGGGCACATGTCCTACCACTAATGCCAAGGTCACCACAGCCACAGGTAGATGAGGAGTCAAAGGGGGAACCACCAGTTGCTGTGGGTGTAGGCAGAAATAGGCATGCTCAATATGTCCTTGCATTGGCTAAGAGACAACACATAGCACACTCATGCACCACCTAGGGGCCTAATACCTTCCTCCTACTCACATACATATAGTAACATTGATGCCAGGCAACTCATACAACCTTTACCTTCCCATGTATTGGCTATGTACTGCTTGCATCAGACAGAGTCAGCCCTGAACCAACACTGTGGCAACTGCTGCATTTACAAGGCAAGTCCTGAACCTGGAGTGTACTGTTTAATAATATTATGCATATCCTTGTATTTCATCACTTGGCACAGTAAGCAAGTAAAAGGTGGGAGATTTGTACATAAATTACCTTAACATATGACAGCAGATACTTATTTGACATATATGTGCCCATTAGTAAGTAATAGACCTTAGGCATCAAAGATTCACACAGTTATACCTCTCAAATGTACTGATGATCACTGCATGCCCTCAGTTTAGCACCATAGGTTTGTACTGGAAAATCATTAAAGAGAGAAGTTAGAAAGTAATGATACACTTGCTGTTTCTGACTTCATAACCCTCATGAGATCAAACAGCAGACAGGATGCAAAACAAGGACAGTAACAAGAACAACATATCCTTGTTTGTGCCGGAGCAACTCACGTTTGTTCACCCCAGAACAGTCTATGCTTGTTTGTGCCATAACAGTAACTCAGCTCTGTTCCCCCAACAAAAAACAGTGTACCCTTGTATGTGCCATAACAGTAACTTACCTTTTCTCCCCCCAAAAAGAGCAGTCTATGCTTGTTTGTGCCATCCAACCTGCCCTTCAGTTGCTGGCAACTGCACATCATATTATTCCCATTTAACACACATTTTTATGGCCAATTATATAGAATGGATTACATACAGCATGTCTCAGAGTACTGGTCAGGTAACAGATGAATGACCAAAAAACACAGAAAGGTAAGGAAACAGCTGTATATTTGCAAGTTATAATCAAAACAGGTGGTGTGATCACTAAGTACACTACATCCAAATATAATAAATATAATAAATGTACATATTGTGAAGATGTATGAAGGCTGCCAGCCTAGTTAGATATAATTTTGTAGATAATTCTATATCTTTGTAAATATTAATAAAAGCCATAGGCTTCTTCTCTTAAATATGAGAAGACTGTATTGGATGTTGAACTGCAAAAATGTAACAACAGAGCATTCTGCTGTAAGAAAGCTAAGTCAAGCATTTTATGACTGTTTGATCTCAGGGCTTGGAGCCATGGTGTCTGAACCAGCAGATTATTTCTATTGTTTTGAGACCAGAGTTAATTGCTATATTTTACATATATAATGTCTTTAATTTCAGTGGTTTCCTGACCAGGTGCAAGCTTACTAAGAAATGTAAATGTAGAGTTTCTGTTAGCCTGGGAAACCAGAGAATTATTAAGAATGATGTAATCTAAAATGTGTCGGTAGGATGTATTATCAATTTAAAGGACTTTCTCAGAAACAGAGAGAGAGCATTTTTGGATTTTGTCTAAAGCTGACAACAACTCACCAGTACTCTGCTTTGCTCTATATGTAAATTTATTTAGAACTGTGAAGAAAAAATAGGATAAACGTTCTCCAGAGGTATAAATGCACTCCCAGTTAAAACCACAACCGTGGTTAGTAGAACAATTATCGTAAAATACTGGTAAAGCAAACCAAGGCACAAAATCAATGAAAATATCATAAAAACATTTCATTTGTGTGAGCGCTTTCACGGCTTAGACTTGTCGCTTCATCAGACATTCTAAAACCATTTTGACTGTTACATTTTAAAGAATTCTCTTGCCAATGGCAACACATTAACAATCATTGTTTAATTAATATATTAAAGAGACATGCCACATTTGACAAGCATATATATATATATATATATATATATATATATATATATATATATATATACTAAAACATAAATAAACTTGTGTACATAAAAATTTAAGAATATACAATAACAAAACACTTCATAAGAACTTAACATATAAACCATATATTCTTTTATTTAAGCCCACTATTTTTTAAACCTCCTGTTCTTTAAAATAGGCTTGATGCATATTTTATCATTCAGCCCTCTACCTTTATTACCTCTCATTCTAATGATCCATCTCAGTTCAGTGGATTCCACCTTATTCTCTATGTCACCCCCACGAACATTGTCATAGATTACCTCCAAAACCATAAATTTAAATTTATGCGATATATCATTTAGTGTAATATATTTAGCCAAAGCATTAGTGCATATAGAATTGTTTATACAATAAATATGTTCTCTTATTCTGTCATGAAGACAATGATCTGTTTTACCTATGTAAAAACTATTACAGGTCTGGCAAATAGCTAAATATACTAAGTGGGTGGTGTTACAATCAGCTCGGACCTGGAAATGAAGAAGTTTTCCTGTATGAGGATATAAAAACTGACTCGAACTATCAATAAACTTACACCAGTTGCAGTTTTTACAAGGGAGAGTACCATTTACCTGATTTAAATCAGTATGTGTAGCTTCTTTGGGGAAGCATAATAATCTTTTCAGATTACCTACTCATTAGGTTTTTTAAACCTGAGGAAGAAAGATTATTATCATCGGTCATGAGTTTACAAAATGAACTATATAACAAGTATCCTGTTGATGTGTTAGATGTAAAGTTTTGTTACATCTTGGATTCAGTGACAGCTTTTGAGCGTAAAATGCTCCATCAAAAACAGAAAAAACTGGATAGAGATGCCGCCGATATTGTAGGTGGGCATGTCTTTGCTTGGCCTAAAGCATCAATCAGGCAACCACAAGCACCTGATAATTAAGAAGTTCAACAGCCTAATTTGAACAACTCTGATGAAATGGTAGTAGGAACAACTTTGAATACGGCAATGACCTCTTCCACTTCTTCCATGTCAACAAACATTTTAAAGAACAATGTGGATGCTAGAAGCAAAGTTCCACCCTTAAATACAAGCCATGTTAACAGTGTACATCCGCTTGTTTCTTCAGTGAGCAGTGTCACTATTGAACAAGAGCTACATGGAACTGTTAACCAAAACAAGAATGGCCATTCTTTCCCTTTTCCAATAAACTCTCCTGCCGACAGACGTTCGTTCAGCAGAGGCAGGTCGAAACACAAACTGAATTCAGACATCGACAACCATACCTTAAAGAAAATGTGGCAGAAACCAGCAAGCCCTTAATTTGGAACATTTCTTCATATATATTGTCAGCAGAGGAAATTTCTCTGCTAAACAGAGGTATGAGTTTTATATCCACTCAAGTGACTGATATTACCGATTGTATTGTTGATTTAAAAATGTTCACACGTAATATTATCTTAAAAGTGCAATATAAAAATAATGAGACTGTTGGAAAGGACAATACTCAGTTTAGGAAACCTAGCATTTATATACCAAGTAACATCGCAGCAGTAGAAGTCTTTGAGAAGAAATGTGAAAATTACATTCTTTCATTATTCAACAACAGGAACATGGGGAAAGTCAATTTTAATTTAAACAGTTCAGAGCGCTTAGCGCTTAGAAACTTATCTTCTAATACTTCAATAATTATTAAACCTGCTGATAAAGGAGGTCCAAAAGTGGTGATGGATAGAAATTATTATGTGAGTGAGATGAAGTCCATGCTCAGTGATACAGGGACTTATAGTCTCATTAATATGGCAGACATTGATGTTATTATACAGAGAGTCAATAGTACCCTGAATGATTGTCTATTAGGACGCAGCATTACCATGGAACAATATAAGTATTTTGTATGTGATAAACCCACTATTCCTTGTTTACAAGGATTGCAAAAATTCATAAAGATGCATATAAACCTCCCTTTAGGCCTATAGTATCTGGCAGAGGCTGGTGCACAGAGAACATCCCCAGGATTCATGAAGCTCGGCGCAAGACCGGCGTTAGGCTTGCACCGACCATGCAGCGTGTAAATGGCACAGTAGCGCCATATGCATATTAATGAAGGCGTGCTGCCGCCACAGCCACGTGGATAGGAAATGAGTGCGAGTGCATGGGGCGTGTCGAAGTGCTGCAGGGAGGTGTGGAAATGTCGGCTGTTGACGTGCAACCTAAAATGCTGAATATTACAGTCTGCCTGCAATAGTAATCACACCTGTAAGTGTCCGTGGATACTGAAACATATGCAAAAAATGCAAGACAGTTCTTGCGAACACAAGAAGCAAACACAAATTCACATTAGCGAATATCGAGTCTCCATTCCTCGAACAAATGACAATTAAAACCGTGTGCCTGTAGTCCAATGCAGTGTACATAGTTATACCAAGTGGAAGTGAAACACATCATGTTAGCGCACCAACAATAGCTACATCTAGTGCAATGGTCAGAGTTACCACCTGTCCCACATTGTGAGGGATAGTACACAGCTGGGCAGTTGTGTGCATACCAAAACCATTCTAAGTGTAAAATATCCTGCGACCGTATGACATAATTATGTCCCACATCACATGTAATAGTCACGTACAATAGTAATATCCATATGTAACATATCACGTTACAATAAATAGAATAAGCAAGTATATGAAACAGACGGAGCATATAAACTGCTACAACAATAAGCCAACATGAAGGCATAAAACAAAAGTAGTATCCGTAGTACTGACCGTGGGTATCTGTTGTCCTGTAGAATCCGATTTGTGTCCGGAAAATATCCCATGCTGGCAATATGAAAAGGTGGTAATCCTACCAATGGTCAGAGCAGTCAGCCAGATGGTTATTTCCTTGTTCAATTTTTGGATATCCCTCATGGGATGCGTATCCTATGTAAACAGCAGACCTGGTATCACGACACGATGTCCACTCCTGTAGACATCTGGACAGAAGTTGTATGTGCAGTAGTGGTTTATGAAACTGTTCAGCCTCTAGATGGTCATGCAGAACCTACTACCCAGGATCAAACACCTGCCTGTGATGCCCGTCTCCCCACAAGAATTATCGAGAGAATATATTGTACACAGTCGCATAGTGGCACTTGGAAATAGGGTGATTAAGGCACTGACATAAGCAGGGTACCACCTGACCCACTGTGTGAGGGACAGTCACTGTTTGGGTAGGTGTGTCCTGACCAAGAATGATACAATGGCAAATGTCCTGTGATTGTAGGAAATAACTATGTACCATACGTCATGTAACAGTTGCCTAAAACAGTTATTTCTGGATGTAAAATACGTAAATCGGACAAGAAACAGAATAAGCAACTAAAGTGCTACAGGAATAGGCTGTCATCTAGGAAAATAATGAATGTTCTAAACACTGTACTGACCGCGGGTATGCGTTGGCCTAAACAATCTGGTGTGTCCAGAATACAGTCCATCCTGGACATATGTAAATGCGGCAACCCTACCAATGGTCAGAGCATTTGCACAATAACTGGCCAGCCTCTGAATCACCCACAAAACCAGTGACCTTTGGAGGAAAGGTGTTGAATGACACTTGAATTACCAATGACAGTAATTAAGAGTAATAGACGCATTTAACTGCAGAAAACAAGTATTAATACATATGGCTCTGAATCTGTCAAAACGTTTCTAGTTAATAGTACTAATATTGTAGAAGTGTCCATGATTGTCCCTGATTTGTCATTGCCTTGTCCCTGTCACTATTACAGAGGTCCGTACCCATATGTACACCAACCAACTGTCACATATGTAGACAGAACTATTGCATACCTGTAGGTTCATAGGTTCATAGGTTGGTACTAGGCTATCAGCCCTAGGGCCTATACAAGCCTAGCCATAACAATTCCCTGGCTATTTCTTCCCACATTATTTACTTTCCTGGAGCCCTGTCTAGCAGGGTGACTGATGTGATCCCTGGGGTGAATTTCCTTTCTCCCATCCAATCGTCAAGGTTCCTCTTGAAGAGGTCCAAAGAGGCACTCTGCTTGACATGTATGGGCAATCTATTCCAGAGTCTGGGGAGTCTCTGGGTCAGGAACCTATCCCTCCAGCATGTTTTGTTTATTGTGATGACAAGGTTTAGATCCCTGGAGCGTGTAGCTCTGAGGGATTGGGATTAGTGTAGCATGTCCAACAGCTCTGGGTTTGACATGGCCTTGTATGTTAAGCAGAGATCGCCTCTGAGTAGACGATATGCGACAGAGTATAGCTGGAGTTTTTTAAGGCGGTCAGCGTAGGGCATCTGCTTTAGGCCTGTGATTCTTTTAGTGAGGTATTTCTGAGGCCTTTCCAGTTGTTGCAGATGTCTTGAGAGGTACATACCAAATGGGGCGTTGTATTCTATAATGGGTCTAATGAGGGATGAGTACAGTGGGACAATGACCTCATTTTTTCTGGATGAAAAGCCCTTCGTGATGAGGTGTGCCACATAGAAGGATTTCCTGACTGTTGTAGCGATGTGGTTATCGAAGGTGAAGTCATAAGTGATGTCCAGAATAATATTCATCGTATATGTGACTGAAATAGTCAAATGTAAATGGAAACACCAGTGGAAACACTCCCCCACCCTGTATTATGTAGTGGAACCACCCCCTCACTGTATTATGTAGTGCCAACATAATAATCTGGTCAGAGGTGGCCAAACCCCTGCATCTGTAAACACAGGTAGAATGTTAAAATCGGGACCAACTCCATCCATGTGCTAAGTGTGACATTAGAACAGGGTTAGGGAAGTTCCAGTCACCAGTCGGACAAGCCTAAACCCGGATCACCACATGAACACCCTGACAATCAAACACACATATGTGCCAGGACTATAAGCTTTGGAGTTCTGAATATCCTTGGAGTGAGTAAACATGCAGCATGGGTCCAGAGCAGTAGGGAATAGGGAATGTCGTATGTGTAGTAACGTGGTTTTCCCAGCAGGAGAATGAATGCTTGCTGTGTAAGTGAAGCGGTGGGGCATATGTTAAGGTAGCTATGAACCATGGTTATACATATAAATGAAGCAGAACACCAATAGTGTAGTGGTTAGAGCATCCGCCTAACGTAAATGCATTCCCGGTTCAAGTACGACTATAGCACATATCACTTTCTTGTGTAACGAATGCCTCTGTGCTGTAAAGCCAACATTTAAGCACGTAAAGGTGAATGTGTGTTTCACATGGGGACATTAACCGGATTCCATCAATCAAAGTGGAACTGTCATAATGAATAAGGCACACCTAAGCACAAAGAAGTGGCAGTAAACATATGTAAATCACAATAAGGATATGCAAGTACGCCTGCGCATGTGTAAGCAGCTCCCAGCATAAGAAATGTATGTTGTTTTGTTCAGATGTAACTTATATATGTATATATAGCTATATAGATGTTTGTATAGATATATATCCACAGACATAAAATAAAGAAATACATGAAAAGAAATAACAATTATATATATATATATATATATATAGAATGAACGCCGAAAGGAGAAATCATACACACTGGTTGTGAAGGGAATCTAGAGCAACTAAGGTATTATACAGTGCTTGCAGTGTATGTCAGATAAAGCTGCCCAAGAGTGAGCAGAGCACCGCTATTCACACCAGAGGCAGGGTTATACCAGTGAGCATAATATCGTTGAACTGCTACGTCAACATTACACACAGATGGAATGTAGTTCATGTTGTGACCACCTACACTTGTAACCCACAAATGGCCATAATCCATAACATCAGGAAAGGCATGTATGTGCAAATAATACACGAGGTGGTACAAAATGTGTGTAGGGCCCCTAACGCTCTGGAGAGGGCAATGTGTAAAGGTGTGTCATGGCTGTGATATCATGTTGATAATGGCTGTTACGTGTGGAAACTCATCACGGGTGGGTTGGAGGAACTATGGCTATGCCATTATGGATACAGGAGTGCCAGGGTTGGTTGCGCCGGTTCCAATGGAGCAGCCCGTGTAGGTCAGCTAGTACGTAGGTGCGATTCTCAGCTAGACCGTCTTCTGCATGGAGACATGTGTGAATGGGCGTACCATCATTGAAGGTTGTGCGTCAAGGCTGGCAGCTATGCATGTAAAAGTCTATCAGCCAATCAGTAGTGGACTGGAGTTCCGCTGTGGCAACCCATAACTGGGAAAAGCTGAAAGACACAACAGCATGCAGACATCAATATGTTGATGTACATTCTCTGAAACACATGCACTCCATTTATTGACATAAATAATATGAATGTGCACAGACACAAATACAGTAGTAGGCATACTAGGCTGTGTAGACGAGGAATAGGTCAAATGACACTGTATCACATCACACTTATCAGCGGTACTCCATACATGAACAAAGTGTGACATCTGTCTGCTGTATAACGTGTTATATACCAATTACAAGTTAACCAGAGTGAAGTGTCGGTGTCATAATGACTAAGGCAATAGTATGCTGTTGAAGCAGAGATAAAACCCAATACGCATGTGTAAGTATGTTTGTACGGGAAATGTATTGGTCAATGGACACACAGATGTGTATATATATATATATATATATATATATATATATATATATATATATATACATATACATACATGCATACATACACACACACATATACAAATATATATATATATATATATATATATACATATATATATATATATATATATATATATATATATATGTATATATATATATATATATATATATATATATATATATATATATATATATATATATACACATACAACATTTATTGATATATTCACATATACACAAATTAAATATATATATGTCATTGTAGATATACACATGTACATAACTAGTTCACTGTACAGCAAGCAATTACGGGTAACATATGTTCAGACTGGGCATATGTTACTGGGAGGTCCAATAAACAAACGTTTACCACCCACACTGCACAGCTAGACCGGTCAGACATGCAGACATGCAATAAAGATAAATACACTGCTGCTTTCCAAACCACCAGCAGGAAAGTACCATTGGGAGAGATCTGCAAGGTCTACACTTTAAACATGGATAATGGGGTCCCTTGCGGGACACCAAAAATTCACTATACAAGCAGCCTATGGTCATTGAGGCGAGCAGGATGTAGCTGTATACAGAACAGTAGGTTGTGCAAGTGTGATAACACATGGGTTGACAAGACGTACGACATGTGTCCCGAGACGGGGAGAGTGGGCAGTGTGTAGGGGTGTGTTCATACACCAGCTGCGCTCACAGTAAGTATGAGTCATGAGTGCTGTAGAGGGGTGTCAGGTAGGTGAATCATGGGTATGCAATAATGGGCCTAAGTGTGCAGGTGTTGGTTGGCAGAGATGTAGTAGGCATGCCCAGCGGAAGTAATTAATATTCCTATGTGGGCATTGCTGACGATCATAACTCCCAAACATGAAGGGCATATCTACTGGATAGTCCGTAAGCCATTTGGGGAACACATAGGGATTATATCAGTGCCCTGTACCCAATGATCATGGATGTCCGTGATTACGAATCAGAATCCAACACAGTCCTAACTAAACCCTCCAGAACTAGTGATATTAGGTCAACAGATGGCAGAATAGACATAATGCCTGACAGCATATCTCTCTCTATAGGTATATATATATATATATATATATATATATATATATATATATATATATATATATATATATATATATATATATACATATATATATATATATATATATATGTATATATATATATATAATAACATATATATATATATATATATATATATATATATGTTACTGTAGATATACAGACCGGGCATATGTTACTGGGAGGTCCAATAAACAAATGTTGCCCTCCCACACCACCCAGCTAGGCCGGTCAGACATACAGACACGCAATAAAGGTGAATACACCGCTGCTTTCAAAAACACCAGCAGGAAAGTACCAGTGTGAGAGATCTGCAAGGTCTACACTTTAAACATGGATAACGGGGTCCCTTGTGGGACACCAATAACTCACTTTACATATGAACCCATGGTAATCGATGCGAGCAGGATGTAGCTGTACACAGAACAGTAGGTTGTGCAAGTCTGATAACACATGGTTTGACAGAATGTACGACATGTGTCCCGAGATGGGGAGTGTGTGCAGTTTGTAGGGGTGTGTTCATACCCCAGCTGTGCTCACAGTAAGTATGAGTCATGAGTGCTGTAGAGGGGTGTCAGGTAGGGGAATCATGGGTATGCCATAATGGGCATAAGTGTGCAGGTGTTGGTTGGCAGAGATGTATTAGGCACGCCCCGTGGAAGTAATTAATATTCCTATGTGGGCATAGCAGACGCCTATACCTCCCAAACCTGAAGAGCACATCTACTGGATAGTCCGTAAACCTTTGGGGGAACACATAGAGACTATATCAGTGCCTTGTACCCGATTAGCATGGACATCCATGATTACGAATCAGAATGTAACACAGTCCTAACTAAACACTTCCAGAACTAGTACGTTTAGGTGGACAGGTGGCGGAATACACGTAATGATTAATGAATACATGTATGAGTCATGAACAGCATGTACCTCGACAAATGTGAATGAATACATATGCCCTGTGACTGTCAATGTGTCAGGTTAATAGAACCAATCATCTAAATCTGTCCCTCAGGGTGTTATGCAGTGTCCCTGATACAGTGTTCATTCTCCCCCATTCGTATGTGAGGTCTGCTAGTGACAGAAAGCGCATATTCTGCCAACCACCTTAGGTAGATGATAGCATAATAGTGTGGGGTTACCACCTGTCTGCCTTTGTGAGGGGCACTCTACTCTGGGCAGTTGTGTCCTGCAAAATGAATGTTACGGCACATGGCCTGTGATATCGGGAAAAGAGTTCATATATTGTGTGTAGTGGTGTCATAAAATGATATTGTTGTATCTGAAACAGGTACATGTTATAGGAAACAGTATTAGAAACTATAATGCTACAAGAATAACCTTAACGTATGCAAACCGGTGAAGTAGTCAGTATACTACTAGCTGTGGGTATGTGTTGCTTGCCAAATGTGACAGCTCTACATATAGGTCCTATAGGGCTGCCACCTTTCCAAATGGCCAAAGTGGGAGCTGCTCTGTAGAAATGTCAGACGTACCAGGTCAGAACATACCTACAGCCATGCATAGTACAGACATATACATAGTCACACAAATCAAAGCCTAGTCTAGCAGCAGTCAAGTTGCTTATGCTACTTCATCGCACAAATTAAAGCTTAGTCTAGCAGCAGTCAAGTTGCTTATGCTACTTCACATAACATATTGACGTGTCATGTATACAATAACCGTTGCATGCAACTATTACAGACACGTAGAATATAATATTGTCCTGTAATTGGGACATTAGCTATAGCTAGAGTATTGTCACATGACACATATGCCTAATGAGGGACTGCCCCATGCAAAGTGGGAAAGGTGTTACGCCTAGAATGTGGACAATCTAAAAGGTGGAAATCCTACAATAGGTATGCGGTAGCATGACCCGGTTGAAAGATGCGTTTCTCAAAACACATTTACATGTCAGAATTGCAGAGTATCAGTTCCCATGTATCAGCCAGATGGGAGCAGATTGTATGGGGAAGACGCATATCATATGATTACGTCACTGGACAGACCGCCGAGTCCGTACAGTCAAATGCCTGCCGTCACCTAATGTTTAGCCATACCTGATACTGTAATCATGTAGTCTGATGTAGTAGGCATCACAAGGGATTGTGCCCACCCAGTGTGAGTGACAAATGGAAGCACCAATGTCGGTGCACGTGCAAGTGAGTGAGCGAGCGGGTGTATGCGTGTTTGTCTACCAGTGTGCGAGTATTGCACTGTTAAAGAAATGTGGAGTCTAAACAAGTATAAGGAGCTGTAACCAGAGGTCAGCAGTGCTTAGCAATGCACAAACCCATGCACAACCACTCCCACCTACTGGAATGTGCCTTACCCACTCCGTATCCAAAGGCATCGTTCTGGACAAAAATAAAGAACCGTCCTTTGCACGTGTTGGTAGCAATACCCTGCGCACACAGCTCATGTGAATTGCCAATACACCATGGCATATATACAGACAATAGACAGTACCACACACATACCATGCAGCACAGTCATCCAACAGTATAGCAAGGTACTGGCAGATATGTCCGGACCACTAGTGTTTGTAGACCTGGTCGTTCTGTGTTTCAGTGTGTGAGCATGCCCAGTATGACTGTTACGCATGTTGTCGACTGACATTACCGTCATACCGTCATGTGTTTGAGCATGCCCAGTATGGTCAACTAGATCGCATGTGTCACATGTCCATATAGTCAGTACTGTGGTGCCGACCCCTGCGTTGTACACCGACAGGTGGCATGCTGTATCTGCAGGGTAGCTAACTGTCATGTGGCATTGACTGTTGCTACATTTCTGCACAGTGTGGGGGGACATTCAACTGCATCTACAGTCCTACACAGCACTGGGGGTGGCGCACCTGACTCTCACATGTGTACGTTGGAAGGGGGGCACAGCTGACAGTTGTACACATTTGCGACTACTGTACTGGTATGCCAGGTACTACATTTCAGTGTGTGGACCTACCTAAATTGCTGGTTGGAGGCAAACCAGTGTACATCAGATCCTAGCTTGAATTACCAGCATAGTGGTTTCAGACGTCCTAGCCTTCACAACCTGCATCCAACTGGCTGGCCTGCTGTAGTCTGTGTGTGTGTTTGTGGGGGTTGGGGTCATCCATTGGGCATCTCCAGAGGCCCTTGTATAGCATTTCTCTGTAGTGGTCTACACCTGTCCAGCTGTATGAGACTTGTGTGGGCTGTATGGACAAACATGATGTTCAGCCCATAACCTGCAGTGGGTTAGGACACCCTGTGTACTACTGGCTACTATTGTGACCCCGGTTTGTGCTACAGATGTCATGGTGCCACTATGGGCATGCACTGTCTGCTGCCCTAACAGTCGGCCACCAAGTTCCATTGTATGCTCACATCCATACCATAGCTACAGGTAAATACACATTCTAATACAACTGCCAATTGGTAGGTTGATTGACTTACCTTGGGGGTATTCCAGAGTTGAGGATGGTGCTGGAGGGCTGCCTATGTCGGATGCACACAGTGCACTTCCTGTACATGGCTGAGCACAGGTAGTGTCATGTTTGGCATCCCTTGTACTGTCTGTGCGAGTCAGAGAGGGTAAAATTCCCTGGGTACCTACTGTGTCAGTGCATATGCCATGTGTTGCCTCCTTGCCAAGGGCAGGTCATACTGTGCATGCCTCCTTTGGCCAACTGGGTCCAGCTCAGGTAGTTCCTCCTCCAAGTCACACTGTGCCTGTACAGGCCTTGGCATTGGTGGGGGGCTGTGTGGCCCTGCCCCATGCTGTTCCTGCTGCAACTGTTACCGCAGGATCATATTGTGTAGCATAGCACATACCATAACAATTTGTGTGCATGTAGCTGGTGAATACTGCAAGGCTCCATCGGATGTGTCCAGACACTAGAACTGAGACCTCAGCATCCCAAACACATGCTCAATTATATGTCTTGCTTGTGTGTGTGCCTTAATATGGTGTAGTTGTTCAGGTGTGTGTGCATTGCTGATGGGTGTCATCAGCCACGACTCCAGTGTTTACCCAGCATTCCCCACTATGTGACTGTAGGGGATGTCCATATTGCCAAAGGTGTGGTACAGCTGTGTCAGATGCCATATATCAGAATCGTCATAGCTTCCAGCGCAGACAGCACACACATTCAGTTTAATGCCCTGTCCATCGCATACGGCCTAGCTGTTGGAGGGTATGCCCCTGCAGTGACTGTAGGCCCTACCCCGCTCACCGGGTGGTGCTTTGATTTGTACATGCGTGCAGGCTATAGCGCCCAGTACCCCAGGGTAGTCTGCCATTTGGTGGGAGAGACGCATATTGCTGGCCAACAAAGCACATGTGTTGAGGACATGTACGTGTTCACTGGCACGTGGTGACATGGCGTCTGTGAACTGGTGCAATACTCTGGATGCAGATGCCTGTGAGATCCCCATGATATCCCCAGTTGTGCATTGGGAGGTACCTGTGGCTAGTATACCTAGGCCAACACATACCTTGGTATCCACTGGGATGGGTTTCCCTCGGCCTGTTCGATGTGTCAGGTGTGGCCAGCACATCTCAACAAGCTGCTGTAGGAGGTTTCTGTCCACCCCATAGTGCTCCATTATCTCCAGCCCATGTAGCCCCTGGTAGGTTACCTTGGGTCTGTAAAGTGTTCTGTCACCTCACTAAGGGTTGTTCAGCAGCATTCACATCCTCACCACCCTCAGCCTCTTGCACATGTTGGTCCATGTTGCCT
Source organism: Protopterus annectens (assembly GCF_019279795.1). Taxonomy (NCBI): domain Eukaryota; kingdom Metazoa; phylum Chordata; order Ceratodontiformes; family Protopteridae; genus Protopterus; species Protopterus annectens. The sequence goes on from NC_056732.1 coordinate 824,839,189, forward strand.
GCTGTAGGCCCTTCTCATTTGGTTGGATTGTGTCGAGAAATGTCCCTGCATGTATACACCGGTGGTGTAGAGTGTGGGAGAAACCTGTGTGTATGGTGCTTGGTCACTTTACCGTACTGTTCATGGGCGGGCAGGCCATGTAATTTGCTGATTGTGCTAATTATCACCTGTCTGTGCAGCCTGTTCACCTTGACTACTCCACTACTGCTGCTGTTCCTCCCAATTTCATCAGGCAGGTATAGACACACCCCTAGCTTAGGCGTGCTAAGGCAGGAGCAATCCCGAGGCACAGGGCTCCAATGTACATACAGTATGCTTAAAACCCCTCCCATGCCTTCACCTATATTCCAGTAGTCCTGCACCCGGCTATCTAAACACATACACTCTTGGGATCTGCATCACACCCTGGGGATAAACGGGATTCACTATTGTCAACCTCATTTGCAACTGGTTAAAGGTGACTTACTATCACCATATTCGATGTCCCTTGTTCTTCCCATCAACAAGATAATCAGTCTCTATACGACTAGAAACCGGGACCCTGTACACCACAGATGATGCGCTTTACCACTAAGCCATGGCAGATATACATAGATCCGAGGTGATCACGTACAGATCATCCAGCACAGACATTCAATAGTGCTAATGTCCATCTATATATATATATATATATATATATATATATATATATATAAAACTATCTATCTAGCTATAGATATATATATATATATATATATATATATATATATATATATACATATATACACATATATATATATATATATATATATATATATACATATATATATATATATATATATATATAGATATATATATATACACACATATATATATATATATATATATATACGCACACACACACACACACACACACACACACACATACATATACACACACAGACGTAGATATTGAATTTATATCACAACAGCAGACCACATGACACCAAAGCATTAAACAAGAATGAAAGGGAAACCACATGTGCCACCTGCATTATGTAGTGGTGTTATTATCAAGGCAAGTGTGTTACATTGCATCACACGGGTCAGATTGTAGTAAGGGTAAGAGTAGAGCTGCTGACATTTACCCACCAGACCTATTGGCGAATGTATGTGTATGTGTTGACAGCCCAGTCTCTTGGCCGATTATGACATTTGCGGACACTATATAGGAATGAAACAAAACACAATCAACACATCCTAGAGCTAGCCACTCACAGATACCAACACATAGGATATGTCTGCCAAACACACGCACCTGTCATGACTTGGAATCGAACACTTACTTGTCTATTCTATCACACTACAGCATTATGCAGTTACAGAACGCACTACCGAGATTACTCGAACACAGCCCTCACAGAGGCATACTTCTAGGTGGGTGACATCATCAGCAAAGGCAAAGACTCTGATAGGGAATGTATGGAGAGTGAGCAGTCTAAAAGCATTACCCTGTCCTCAGGCAACTGGAAACACACACTTGGCAGGGCTGGGATTAGAACATACACCTAATTGCCTTATCACACTACAGCATTATGCAGTTACAGAACGTGCTACTGAGATTACTGGAATACAGCACTTCCAGAGGCATACTTCTAGGTGGGTGACATCATCAGCAAAGGCAAAGACACTGATAGGGAATGTATGGAGAGTGAGTAGTCTAAAAGCATTACTCTGTCTGCAGGCAGTTAGAAACGCACACACACACATGGCAGCGCTGGGATTTGAACATAGACCTACCTACCTTATCACGCTACAGCATTATGCAGTTACAGAACGCGCTACCAAGATTAGTGGAATGCAACACTCCCAGAGGCATACTTCTAGGTGGGTGACATCATCAGCAAAGGCAAAGACGCCAACAGGGAATGTATGGAGAGTGAGCAGTCTAAAAGCATTACTCTGTCCCCAGGCAGCTGGAAACACACACACACTTAGCAGGGATGGGATTTGAACATAGACCTAACTACTTTATCACACTACAGCATTACACAGTTACAGAACACGCTACCGAGTTTACTGCAACACAACACTCCCACAGGCATACATCTAGGTGGGTGACATCATCAAGAATGGAACAAACGCCGATAGGGATTGTATGCAGTGTGAGCAGTCTAAAAGCATATTACTGTCCCAAGGCAGATGGAGACAAACACACGGCAGTGGTGTGAGCAGGACAACTGCCTATCTACAGAGCACTATTACAACACTACATAGTTTCTTTCAACACTACATAGATCGAGACGCGCCACAGACAGTACACCTTTCAAGACAGTCAACCAGTGTGTTCAATGTAGGAATCCATCCTGACGTGGGGTATGGACATCTGTTGCCTGGATGACCACTATCGCTATACAGGATTACAATGGTCATGCCCATATACAGAGGCACATAACCGACACAAGATGTCACTGGGCATGCTCACACACTTAGTAACACACGTCCGTCTGGAATGTACTATGTGTCCATCTACACAACGGCGTACTGGGCTTGCTCACACACGTAGTAGTACCGAAGGGCTGTCTTGTATGCACATGGATTCTAAACACGGAAGGGCACAATGTGTCAATAGTCAACATTGTTAGCACGAACGCTGCACTACATATATCTGACACCGGTCTTCAGTGCTAGATGTGTAGCGTTCGTAATCACAGCTGACAATCCAGATCCAACAATGGGGAATACAGACATCTCTGCAGTGAGGAACACCTGGCATATGGCACAGTTGTGCACAATAGCACTACCACCGTATACCTCAGATACAGACATGTGGGCCATAAGACCGTTACGGACCGCTCCAGGTGTTAGTGTCCCCACATACATGAAGGCCACTCACATGTACTGACCAGTACAAACTCAAGAGCCATCACAGATGTGTCAGGTGCAGATCACAGTAGTAAATGCCGCATTCTACTATGTAGCCCTCAGACATCACCATGTCTTTGGACCAGAAGCACACATCCATACAGTAGTACAACACCATGTTACTCATGACCAGTGGACTGTACATAACTCTACAGCAACTGTGCAGACTACACATGTACTGACAGGGTTCCATCATGTGTTATGCAATGCAATGATACCACTGATCATAACCAGGTCAGCTCTACACATAACAGGGTCCCTGGGTCTTATACAGCTGTAACAGATAACTGTTGCTGTACACCAAAAAACACACTCATGTTTGGATATGACATACATATAATTGCCGTGGATATGTACATGGCCCACACACACACACACACACACACACACACACACACACACACACACACACACACACACACACACAAAATACATATGTACATAGCATAGCTTTTGCTGTCCTCCATGCAGACAAGTGGCTACAGTAATCACATGCATGCACATGGAAGGTAGGTCCATGGCTGTTGAATGCTAACAGTACATAAGGTAGAAATGTTGACTGAGGTAACATTCCCTCTGTACTAGTTACCCATGACAACTATCATATCATACAACAGTCCATGTGTCATGTATGTCATCACACATGTCCACCAATTGCAATGCATACAAACATAGCTACATGACAGGAATGTAGGGCCAACACACATGTACATGTAGTGGTGGTGTGCATTCAGCTACCATGCATGTGCAGTAGCTGATGTATGCAGTTCATCTGTGTCTAACTACAACATGCAGTTGCAATGCAGCCCCATCATTGACACCTGTATATGGTGAAATACTGACAGTACGGTAGGATGTACATCAGGTATGAATGGATGTGTGTACATAAATTGCCGAAGGTAGTGCGGTACACATAATGCGGGCAATACTGCTGCATCTCTGTCAGACGTATCATCATATAGCAGGTGTTTGATTCACAGTACTGCCATGTGTGTTTGCTTGTGTGACCATATATGCCACATATGGTGGGGAATACATCCCAATTGTTACACACCCCTGTACAGTGTTGTAGAGATCTGTACTACTGCAGTGTAGAAAGCAAGACATAGGCAGGGGTGGTGTGTGTATCACACACATTAGCTATCTATATGTGAATGACATTTGTGGACTCCACAGTGTGTATGTGTATGTATGTATGGCTGTCTGGTGCATGGAGTGAGGGTGTATGCTACCATACAGAACAGATAGGATCCGTAACCCCTCATGGTGATGCAATCTACTACCCTGTTGATGCCGTCGGTCTCAGGCATTACTGCCTACCTGTACATGTTCATTCTCTGTGTCGCATCATGTGGGTGCACAGTACTGTGAAGGTGATTACTACATAGGCAGGGGTCCTCACCTTAACACTATCGAGTGTGCGTTATAGTGTCATTGACCCCGTGAGTGTGGGCATGTTACTGTGTGTGTCTCTGTATGTCTGTGCATGTTCTCATCCTGTAATGTGAAAGTGTATTACTGCTACACAGTGAGGACTCATGCTATCAACTGGCCTCTACCCTTGACATCAGCCAGACGGCTGTGCAAACCCCCGCACCATGTCACTGTACCTGTGATGTGACCCAGTATGGATGTCACGTCTCTAGCCACTGTAGCCTAGTACACAGCTCACATGCTTCTGGATCAGTAGATGTGTGGACATCTGTGGAATGTTAGCCTTTCTAACAGTGAGGTTGATGCTACGTATAGCATGCTGGTATTGCCATACATGCCTGTGAGTACTCCACATTTACACATGGGAAACTACAAACACTGGTACTTATTGGCACATGCAATTAGACCTTAAGGAGGGAAGCAGGGCATCATTACCAATATGCTGTTACTGTTGTTACCAAGACACATACTGTGAACATACAACAATGCATTCTAACTGCAAACACTGTTACGTAATGGCACATGCAATTAGACCTTAAGGAGGGAAGCAGGGCATAATTACCAACATGCTGTTACTGATGTTACCAAGACACATACTGTGAACATATAACAATGCATTCTAAACCTGTACTACATGGTATGTCTGCTGCGTGTCAACAGTACACAACAAATGTAATATACACTTATCTCACTATTCTGTTCACCCTGTGCATCAGACCATATGAACATGTCCCTGCACCAATGGTGTGGATGACAGGGATGCGGCACAGGCATCATCATATGCACATGGTGATAATGTTTGCCAGGGGCATAGGCTGCACCAGTGGATGACATCATGTGTGTGGGTTAGGGCCGGTGATCTAATTGGACATGTGTGGTTGTTATGCATGTGGGTGCTGTGGTGCCCTACAGATGTTTCTGTTGTGTGTGTGTATGTGTGCACACAGTTCTGCCATGTGTCTGGCCTACACAGGGGTATTATTGACAGCCCCAGATTGCACAGACCAAGCTGTACAGCTCACTGTGTCCAGCCACGTCCATGTGACCTGCACCTGCCAGGGGTTGCACGGGCACTACCAGGCAGAGGTACAGATTGGCTACTGTCTGATGACACATGTCCACTGGAACCGTGTCCCCACTGGGAACATCCAGGGCCATGTCCATGTAGCCTGCTGTGTCCTGGTGTGGACAGTGCAGCACCAGCTGCACTGCTACTGCTACCGGCACTATGGGAGCAGGCATGTGATGTAGCTTGCTCACGTAGACCTGCACCAGGTGGTGTAGCTGGCCTATGTCCACGTGGCCTACACCTCACTCCTACCAGATGTTCCAGCACAGACAGCTCACACTCATGGATTGCCATGCCACGGTCAAGGATTCCAACCCTGTCACCCAATCGCCTGTCCAAAACATCAGCAATCTGCTGTTGAGTATTTGCCAATGCCTGGATGTTGTCATTTAGAGAATGGATAGCAGCCCTCTGAAGCCTCTGCCCTACTCTGTTCTGCCATTCAGCACGTGCCTGTGCCACCATTAGAGTCTGAAACATGCATCTGGTGACACCAGCTGCTGCGCTCTGTCCTGCAGGTGCATATCTGCCAGAGGTCCTCCTACGAGTAGCACTGGCCACATGCCTGTGTGGCACATCTGCAGTCATTTCACTGACACCATGGTGTGAAGAAATGCCTTCTGTAGCCACCACACATTCCTGTTCCAAGCTAACACACGCTGACTGTCCTTCCTCTATGGCCACTGGTGATGGGGTATGTGTTGGCATGAGAACTGTGTGCGGGGAAGAGGGGGATATAGCTGGGATGGCAACCATTGGCACAGATTCAGCCCCTGACAACCCTGCCTGTACCTCAAGCATATGTTCATCACTGCTAGAGTCTGTGGGGACACTAACATCAGATGGACCGCAGGAGGTAACACACCTACATCACCTGTGAATGCAAACAAAGATTCTACATTACAATAGAGAGCCACACACACAGACAGAGACACAGGCACACACACACACACACACACACACACACACACACACACACACACAGAGACAGGGACAGAGACACAGATACACACACAGAGACAGAGACAGACAGAGACACAGACACACACACAGAGACAGAGACAGACAGAGACAGAGACAGACAGACACACACACACACACACAGAGACACAGACACACACACACACACACACACACAGAGACATAGACAGGGACAGAGACACAGATACACACACAGAGGCAGAGATAGACAGAGACACAGACACACACACAGAGACAGAGACAGACAGAGACAGACAGAGACACAGACACACACAGAGACAGAGACACAGACACACACACACACACAGAGACAGAGACAGACAGAGACACAGACACACACACACAGAGACAGACAGAGACACAGACACACACATAGAGACAGAGACAGACAGAGACACAGACACACATACAGAGACAGAGACAGACAGAGACAGGCAGAGACACAGACACACACACACAGAGACAGAGACAGACAGAGACACAGACACACACATAGAGACAGAGACAGAGACACACAGACAGAGACACAGACACACACACAGACAGACATAGACAGACACAGAGACAGACACAGACACACACAGAGACAGACACAGACACACACACACACACAGACAGAGACACAGACACACACAGAGACACAGGCAGACACACAGAGACACAGACACAGACACACACACACAGAGAATCAGAGACAGGCAGAGACACAGACACAGACACACACACACACAGACAGACAGAGACACAGACACACACACAGAGACAGAGACAGACAGAGACAGAGACAGGCAGAGAAACAGACACACACACAGAGACAGAGACAGACAGAGACACAGACACACACATAGAGACAGAGACAGACAGAGACACAGACACACACACACAGACAGAGACAGACAGAGACACAGACACACACACACAGACAGAGACAGCCAGACACACAGACACACACACAGAGACAGAGACAGACAGAGACAGGCAGAGACACAGACACACACACACAGACAGAGACACAGACACACACATAGAGACAGAGACAGACAGAGACAGAGACACACAGACACAGAGACAGACACACACAGACAGAGACACAGACACACACACAGACAGACACAGACACACACACAGACAGACACAGACACACACAGAGACAGACACACACACACACACACACACACAGACAGAGACACAGACACACACAGAGACAGAGACAGACAGAGACACAGACACACACACAGAGACAGAGACAGACAGAGACACAGACACACACACACAGACAGAGAAAGACAGAGACAGACAGAGACACAGACACACACACACAGAGAAAGAGACAGACAGAGACAGAGACACACACACACAGAGACAGAGACAGACAGACACAGACACACACACAGAGACAGAGACAGACAGACACACATACACAGAGACAGAGACAGACAGAGACACAGACACACACACACAGACAGAGACAGACAGACACAGACACACACACACACACAGACAGAGACAGAGACAGACAAAGACACAGACACACACACACAGAGACAGAGACAGACAGAAACACAGACACACACACACACACAGAAACAGAGACATACAGAGACAGACAGAGGCACAGACACACACACAGAGACAGAGACAGACAGAGACACACACAGACACAGAGACAGACACACACAGACAGAGACACAGACACAGACACACACAGACACAGACACACACAGAGACAGACACAGACACACATAGAGACAGACACAGACACACACACACACACACAGACACAGAGACAGACACACACGCACACACAGACACAGAGACAGACCATGCATGTGATTTGACAGAAGGCATGCAGCATGCATGTGATACAGCAGATGGCATGCAGCTCAGACATTAATAGTGGTAGTTAGCATACATCCCTGGGTTGCACACAACAGCAAGCAGGTGTCATATCAGAAGCCATGCATTTCACACAATCATGGTAGTAAGCATGCATCCCTGTGATACACCATGTGGACCAGCACAGGTTAACAGTGCACATGGCTGATGTGACCTTCACATTAACATATAGTATGACATGCAATCTGCTGATGTGTGCATTGACATGCATACATGTTTGACACAATGGTGTCCTAACACATGTACAGTGGTGTAATGGGTATCACATTGCAGTGTTGTCTGTATGCCCTACAGATAGAATGCACTTTTAGCAGATGTGCATGAGCATTGAAGGGTAGTATGAGGTGTCTACATTGCTATACAGTGTGAAGTACAGACACAGTGCCATTGCATGGCATCATGAGGCGCCTATATTGCTATACAGTGTGGAATACACACACAGTGCATAGCCATGACTGCATGCATACACATTACATAAATACTGTGGATTGTGACCCACGTCGCTGAGGTATATACACACTAAACCATGCTGTGTCATGTGACAGGTCACCGGAAGACTTACGGATGACACCCCTGCACAACTGCTAAAATCTCTTAGCTGCCTGGCAACCGTGTCCACACATGGCAGACTTGTCAATACACCATGTCCCACATGACATTTATGTACCACACACAAGAGGTGCACTGCTGACAGTGATGTCCAACAGCAGCAAGGGAAATGTACGGTATCTGTGGCCTGATGTGGTGTCTATGTCTGTGGAAGCTGTACAGGTGACTACTGTCATGCTGTGACACAGTCATGATGTTCAACACATCTTATGTGTTTGAATTAAGTGACACCTCCACAAGCTGTGCACAGGCTTTTAGGATGTCCAGTGTTCCACATCAACTATATAACCATTCAACAAAGGCTATAGTTGGACCATGTGTGGACAATGTGCAACAGGGTGTGTACACATCACATCTACTGTGTGTTGCTACATGTCTCTGGCCATCCTCCATGGCCATGTGTGAACATGTGTTGGCCAAATGTTTGTGATGGCCATCTATCTCACATGTCTGTGTTGTCCCATATGACATACACCCATAGATGTCAAATACGTCACTGTCCACAGGGTTATGCAGACAAAGGGTTGTATGTTTGGTATGTGGGGTATGTTTTATGGGATAGTGAGACAATGTTGCAGCCAGAACACTACATGTCTGGGACATGTCAGATGGCACATCACAATGTGTGCACCCATTGCAAGGGCATATTCCACAATGGTGAATCCTGTGGGCTGCCCATATCCCAGCTCACTGTGTGGTACTGTTTGCGTACCACACATGTGTTGTTCCAATGTATAGTACATATTCCTGCATTGAACAACACCTCCACCGTTGCATGCACAGCTGCCCACACATCTAGCAATGACAGATACTGTGGTTTCATATTGGTGTTTCATTTAGTTTGTATATATTGCACATGGGTAGCCAGTGTGATTGATGACAGATGCGACCTGTATATCGTGACTGGACCATGCATTATGTGTACATGTGTTAACTGGCCACATGGTGAATAGATCTATGCATTAATATGCCTAATGCCAATAACTGTCTCACCTGCAATGGACTGCTGTCTGTGTGGCACACCTGAGGTACCTGTATAGGGGTGACACAGCAGTTTGATCATTATCCATGACTGCATGACAGCTACAGGGTGCACTGTGCATGTTAACACATTCGCTTGTACAATAGCATATAGTATGCAGTATGCACATGTGTGCATACACAGGGTAGCATACTATAGTATGCGGCATGTGTGTAAACATACCTTGCATATGATGTTACATTACATATTGTACAGTGACACATGCAACTAAATGGGATATAATAGTTATATGTGCAGTAGTGACTTACCAGGCAACTCCAGGCTCGGTGGTTGGGAGACACCCACCTCCACGATGGCAGCTAGTGTTTATGGATGCTGTTCTGAGGGGGTCCTCAAGCTGGCCAGTAGCTCCTCGGTAGGTGTGAGTGGGGGATGGGTTGGTGGCCTACCACCTGTTCTACCTTGTTCCCTGGTGACTGCATTGGCACGCTGTTTTGCATGTCGTATCAGGTCTGTGCAGTGTCTGCGCACCTGCTGGTAGGTGCGGTTATGGCCACCCACATCTTTAACCCTCCTGCGAAGTTCCTGCCACAGGTTGCCACACTGCTGGGCATTCTGTGGCACATGACTGAACAATACCTCATAGTTATCATGGAGGTATGGTATGAGGGCATCATCCTCCAAGCGGCTATATGCTGGCAGGCATGATCGAGGCATTATCTGGAAGACATAATGATGGAGACAGGTCACAGTATCTCAGAGATGCACAGAGATACAGCTGCACATACATGTGTATTAAATCTAGTACATATGAATAGTTATCTTTGCAAATCGTCATGACACTGACATGACTGACATGTTTGTGTCACACACATGTAACACCCGTTGTGCATTGGATATTATCACCATATATGTGTGTCACCTCATTACATTGCTCATACTCCACGTGAATGCTGTCTTGATGTGGGCAAGTCTGTTTGCCTGTACTGGTGTTCTTACCTATCAGCACATTCCTGGATGTGTCCACAGTAATGCTGTTGACCTTGATGCTGTATATATGTCACATATCACCACATACACTGCCTTAATGGACATGAGCAGTGACAATGCAGACATGCGCATGGAAACCTTTACATGCATGTGTTTTGCCATATACATCTACATGGCACTGTACATTAGTTCAACATCCTGCCACGTATCGCTTGTGTTGCACATGTGATACACATGGGACAATGGCTAGCCGGATGTTATTCGCAGGGATGGTTATCAACTATAACATGTACGGACAAGGTCATGCAGTAGTGTGTGTATGCCCTTGGCCATGTATGGGAATTAGGATGTGAGGTTTTCTAGCTGTATCCGACAGCCATGTTACCACCGCCAGGTGCATCAGTGCCACATTACTGATCCAGACAGTTAATGATACATCTACCATGCGGTCATTGCACCATGTATGACAGAGATGACATGTGCAGCTTTGATGGACAGGGTTGCATGGTATGGCAGGAGTATGTAACATGTGTGGCACAGGGATCTGTCCAGCATGTGGTAATCCTTGTAGTAGGAAGGTGGCTGTCCATGACATATTTCTTTCAGATCAGGATATGTACGTGTAGCATTTCCAACATCACAGTGTTGCACATGTCTTTATGCAGGGTAGCCAGCATGCTGCATAGTGGAGGTGAGGATTTTGAATGCTGGCGTTGCCCATCCATGCATGGCCAATACCCCTTAAAGGTGATATGTCATCCGATATTGGTGCTGAGTATGGCTGTCCAATGATCTCCATGCTCATGGATGGCACCCTGTCATGACTTGGGTGCCTCGTATGGCTACCTAATAGGCCTGGAGACGTCACCAGCTCAGGGAGGTAAACTGCACAGCACCATCCCTTACACACAGTGTCCATAATGTTGACCGCTGCCTAGGTGGTAGTTAATGCGTACAGGGTTATTAACCTAGCAGTGACAATGCAATAAGCAGCTGTCAGATTATGCACATATGTCATGCACCTCACCCACAAAGCCCATTCTGTATGTTGTCCACAACACTGAGACAGCTATTGCTCCTAGGTCATGGCCATTCACATTCTTACATACGCAGATGCCTCCCATTTGTCTGTGTGGTATGGGCAACAATGAGGGGGGAGTACAAAACATTAATCCTGTTTTACTGTAGCTGCCACTAGTGTGATATGCACATGTCACTCAGACACCTTTTGTAGTGTTGCTTCTGTCAACAGGCCACTGGTAGAACACTCCTTTGACATACAAAGGTACATCTAGTATACTCAGTGTAGCTGGAACACAGTATGGGTGATGATGTCCTATGACCTGTCACAGGTATGCTATGCAGTGTGAAATCATCTGTACTGTCATCTACATCTGTACTGCTAACATCTACATTGATTAAGGTTCATGGACTTGCAGACCATACTCAGCAGGGTAATAGTGCAGTGCCTCCCATTATGACTGGCGTCTCCACTTTGTGGGTTGTGATGACTGTTGCTGTGCTCCATTCAGTGTTTTCACAGACTGACATGAACCTATGTTTTACATGGAAGTGTATGTGTAGAGCAAACTGTTTTGCCATATGTGTATGATACGACCAGGGATGTGGACAGGTCACATGCAGCCTGAGTGCACCTTGTACCATCATAATTATGGTTACAGGGTTTCTGTAGTGTTCATGAATATGTGATTGTGTACCTGTTGAGGGGGCAGTGGGTTTATATTATCCAGCACCCTATCTGTATTGCATGTTCATGCTCAGCACTTGTTCAGAACATGTAAGCACTTCATGAGCTACTAATTACTATAGCACCCATTCCAACTCATTTCCTACAAGTACACTGTTTGTCCTTACATTTCCAGCTTGCTTACAGTACAACAGCTGTTGTACACTTGTACCTCACATATCTTGTGAGACATGGTTGAATATACAGGCATGTCCAAGTATCAATTACCAGTGTTATTGCCTGTCTATATGATGAATATGGCAAACATGAGGCAATATAGCAATTGTCTCATGTACACAGTCAATGCTCACCTCCTAACATACGACACTACAGCCTGTGGGAGATGCACACATGTAGCCATGCTGGGGGTAATGCTTTTTCCAACCCAGGCTGAACCTGACATTCATGTGGGGATGTTAAACGTTTGCAACACACCGCACTCATCACATAGTCTCACTAGATCTCCACCACCACAGGCCACAAGTAGTATGACTACAACATTTGCGGAACCTCTCCATACTCTCTGTGTAGGCAACAGAGGCAGCCCCCATCACCAAACACAACACCAATCACTTATAGCCCACAGACTCATGTGTGCCCATCAACTACAGCCAATAGGGTGTTATAACATACCCAACACACTAGTCTTAGGTGACTTTGTAGGCGGTCACACTGATGTCCCACTCAGCAGGCTACACAAGGCAATAGTCGCTTTCATCTGGCTGTCGGGTAACAGGATCCGCAACATAACCTATGCACTCATGCCACTCCTCACCAGGTACAATTTGACTGTCATTCTCCATGTTAGTGTGAATGCCCTGAGATGTAACTTCCTGGACTACATGTACAGGGACATGCAATAGCTCTCCGATCTTGTAGCCCAGGAAGGTATCGCCCAAGCCCTGAGAAGCATTCTGTATTCATCCAGACTGATACCACTGTACAACGACTGAATGTTTCACTTCAACAGTTGCCTATGCTTCTGCTGTCATTCCACAGGCAACCAGTATCTGTCTGCTTTGAATGACATGGTCAACAAAACACGATGCTTTGGCACAGATGACCTGCACCTGTCAGCCCTGGGATTACGGATAACATCTAAGGCTCTTACTGCTCCTATACTGCCTATCTTGGACAGTTTCCAATAACATATTCACCACCAAAACAGGAACAGGCAAGCAAAACCTGAGGGTAATGTTACTCAATGCTTGACATCTTCATCTCTAACACACTCAGGCGAGGCACTCCTTATAATGGACCACTTCGATATCTCTGCAGTGACTGGGACCTGCTTCTAGGCTCCACAGAGCACCCCTGCACTGACAGGTTATACACAGACCACACCTTTCAGTCATGTAACCAGGACCGGAACACCCATGGCGGAGGTGGTTCCATATTTCACAAGGATGTACACTCCTCCAGGCTGGTTACTTAGCATAATGCATCAGAGGTAATCCAAGTGCAACTAACTGTGGCCAGAACTGCTATTCACATTGTAACTTGCTACAGATTCCACACCATACCCCACAGTTAACGGCCCTCATTTCCTGGTGTACTGGACAGTAGGGTTCAGACAGGAACTACTGATGTGAGACTGACACTACCCCACACTTAACTGGGATACCTACTCATGTACCGACACATTAGGTCAATGCTTTCTGGGATTCATAACCTCCAATCAGTTGGATCAACCTATACACACCACCACCAAGGCCAACAATATCCTAGACATGGACATTACCAACATGTGATTGGTGTTCCACACCTGAGGTTATCCTTTAGTTGGTTGTTTCCAAACGTATGCTAATCACCCTTGTTATCCACATCCCGGCACCACACCCTTCACGGAATACACAGTACAATATTTCTACAAGGCCAACTTCAGACTTCTTATGACAGTGGTAGTAAATGTCATGAAACCCGTACAGATGGACAATATAGTTACAAACGCTGAAACATACACAACTGCACTTCATTGGCACTTACACGACTGCATGGATCATGCTATCCCAAACAGAGTCATGATGGTACCCATCAGATAACGGACGCCACTCTGGGGGTCCAGTTCCATGGACATAATGTACAACAAAAGGTGGAGGCTGTTGCAAAGTGGAGTACAATCCCATGGGTGGGGTAGCTCCCTGGTCAGCCTCAGTAGGAATCCGGGATCCCTTATCACATCCTCCAAAGCTAGCTACATAAACATTACTGCGACACATTCCAAGGACTACCACAAAGCGTTATGGAGGTATGTCAGTACTCGATGGCAATACCCACATCTGCTCTGACATATGACAGTTAGGCAGGAACATTACAGAACCAACTGATATTGGCAACATCCTGGCAGATAGGTTCAATGCTAACTTTACATCCCTCTCACACCCTACAGGGCCCAAATCTATACAGGAGCAATGCAGAGTCCCTGCGGTCACAACTACGCAGTTCCAACTTGCACTCTCTAAGGCCTGGAACACAGACTCCATGTGACCGTCCAACATACCAGGCTGTGATTTATACAAACCTCAGAACGACATGGCTCCCCACTTAGCCACCAAATTCACTAATAGCCTTGTATCAGACATTGTGGCCCCTGAATGGCACACAGCAACAGTTATCACACTCCACAAAGGAGGCGCCACAATGGACCAGAGGGACTATTTCCCTATACACCTGACTGGACTGTTCTGCAAGACTATGGGGCACATCATCATGGAAGTCATTCACAGAGACATTGGTGGGCTCCAAACCTTTGATACCACAAAGGTTGGATTTGTTAGGGCCAGACCATGGCTCCTACACCTGGTGGACTCCTTTGATACAGCTACCAAGATAGTAGATGACAGTAAGGAGGTCCACACAGCCTACCTTGTCCTCTCATTTGCTTTCAGCACCGTTCTCCATTCTGGTATTCACAACATACACATCCAACTGCACATCGACCGCTACGTCTTGAGATGTTATGCAAAGTGGCTCACGGACAGGACCCACACAGTGAGGGTAGCATACCGTAGTACCTACTGTAATTCAGTTACACTTGGCGTACTCCAGTCCTCGGTCATAGGGCCCCTCATGTTCGGTATATGCTTCCCTGAGGTACAGGCTAGCACAGAGAGACTTTCCCTGAATAGGTTTCCAGACAACTGCAAACAAGGAGCCATGATTGATTCACCAGCTGATACAGACACCCTCCATAAGGGTGTCACTGTGACGGATACCTGGTGTCGATAACATGGCCTCAAGCTGCATGACACAAGGTGCATAGACATCCCCTTTGGATTACACCAATCACCCACTGACTATCACATAGGTGGTAGTCCCTTACATACATGAGACAATATACGGGATCTTAGTACACACGTATATAGCACCCACTCCTTTGATAACCATATTGCAAATGGAGCATGGATATCCTTCTACGTGGCCACCCTAATCTGTAATGGGTTGTAGCTGGAACAAAGGCACCAATTGTACCTCTATACTCCTGACGTATGAAACACGTTCAAGGATACAGCACCCCTTTTGGGGTGTACCTTACGGAACAGCAATGGCTTTAAATACCACAACATTAACACACCAGCAGGATTACTGACCTCAGAAGGATGACGTATGCAGCACAACTACAGAAACCCCAGCTGTAGTCATTTGCATACAGCATACGCAGAGGTGACCTCTGCTGAACATATAAGGCCCATGTCCACAACAATATTGATGGATATACTCCACATAAGCAACATAAGTAAAAGCCACTGAGACCAACATGGTCAGGGATATGTATCCAAATGCAACGATGAGTGGGACATGCTTGAGGGATACATTCCTGAACCGGACACTCACCATGCTTTGGAACATGATTCCTATGTACATCAAGCAGGGACCCCCACTAGCACTCTTCATGAGATACCTCGATGGGCGGATGGGAGACAGACATGTATGCCAGGGATCACTGCAGTGGCTGTACTGTATACAGGTGCAGGTAACAAATGGCTCTGCTGTTCACAGGCACAGGACACTACCCTAGGGAGGTGCCGCCAGTGAAAACACTGTAGTTGGGCTTACAAATGGACTTGGCCAGACAGCATAGCACCTACCTATGAACCTGTGAAGCTATTACATGTCCTTTGTGCATTGATAATTGAGTATCTCTTCCATTTCAATTAGCTATCATGCTGTTACACTGACCCGTGACTACAAGCCATATGTATCCTGTTATTGTGTATTATACATGCCAATAGACATACCTTTTGTTTGCATGATATAACAGTAATGCTATGTAAAATATCTGACATATCTCCCTACAATACTGAACATTACACATATTTTAAACATTATCCCATAATGCAAAGCATAATTGCACAGCAGGACCACCTTAGGCATGTTATTCTCATTATATGCCCATACACATGCCTACTGTGACAGTATATCAACATATACTATCCCCTGTTATGGCACGTACTTGTTTGACAAACCCTACCACTGACAGCGGCTGGTGTGGAATTGTTGTGTTTAAAGCCCTTATGTAGCACCCCTTGTGGTGTATGAGATGTTTACCTTGTGGCCCACAGCAGGACACACAATTTCTACAAGCATTACTATGCTCAACAAGACATCACTACATAATACCTTTTCCCACTTTATGCATTGCGTTCACTTTAATTAATACAGAACAGGCACTACATACACTAACATACTGAGTGTTCTACATACCTTGTTAGTCTTCGTAGATATCTGTCTTACACCTTTCCTGTTTAAATGGTTCTATGATATGAGCATACGGTTTGAATGTATGGCAAGCCATCCTTTTATACGTAGATACCTGTAACGTGGTATCCTGCCACCAATTGGTGTTCCTGAGTAAATTCACAAATCATGTGTTGTTTCTTCTGATTCTTCTTCTTCCGGCATTTTAAAGAAGAACCAGGGAAACTTGAACAAGAAGACAGTGTTTACTCGCAGTCGGACTTTTTTGGGGTCCAATTCCTCGGGGGACGAAGCGTAGTAGAACGCTTGGACTTTTTTAACATTATTAACTTAACTGATTTTGTTTTTTCTGACATTCAATTAAAAGTTTTGAAATTGGGATTAAATTTTGTTCCTAGTAACAGGGCTAATTATAGTAGAACTGTTATCGATATTAAAAAAATTCACTAGGAAGTTAAATTTATCTTATTTAATGCATGACTTGCCAAAAATCAACAAGTTTTTGGGAAAATCTTCTACTGTTACCCCAAGGTTACATCATACCATAAGGGTTTTTGAAGAGCTATGCATTCAGGATGTTGATAATTTATTATTAAAAAACAATACTAACATCCACCATAACATGACAGCACAGGAGAGAAAGGCATTATTTGAATTACAAGCTTTAACTAAGAAATTTAGATTCATGAAAAGTGACAAGGGTGCTAACATTGTCATCATGGGCCAGGACAGATATAAAACTTGTATGTTAAAGATTTTAAATAATGTCAATGAATATGAACAAGTTTCTTTACATCAGATACACAAACATTTTTGTTTAATACACTCCCATTTATATGAAGCCTTCATGTCAGGAGATATTACTCCTGAATTATACGATTTTTGTGTAGTTTCAGAGCCCAAAATAGGTGTGATTTTTGGCATTCCAAAAACACATAAGGACCTAAGCAATCCGCCTTTCAGACCCATTGTTTCTTTACCACATTCTATCACCGAAGGGGTGTCTTTAGTTGTTGATTCAGTTTTGAGTTCTTTACTTGCCAATGAGCCATCCTTTGTTAAGGACTCCTGGCACGTTTTAAGTAAACTAAAATGTTTTTTTGAAACTACTGTTTTTGATCCCAAGCGGCATATTATTTTCACCATTGACGTAGTGTCTTTGTACACCTGTATCCCTCATGATGAAGGTGTTGAAGCAGTAAGGAATTTTTTATGTAGGAAGAATTATTTTTCTGTTAACATGATTAACACTATTTGCATGTTTTTAGAACTTATCTTACATAATAATTTTTTTCTGTTTGATAAAACTTATTATAAACAAAAAAGAGGTGTTGCAATGGGTTCTCCGGCTGCTCCTGCTTATGCCAATCTGGTCATGGCATGGTGGGAATTTGAAACCACAACTGTACACATTTACATACTGCATACGCAGAGGTGACCTCTGCTGAACATATAAGGCCCATGTCCACAACAATATTGATGGATATACTCCACATAAGCAACATAAGTAAAAGCCACTGAGACCAACATGGTCAGGGATATGTATCCAAATGCAACGATGAGTGGGACATGCTTGAGGGATACATTCCTGAACCGGACACTCACCATGCTTTGGAACATGATTCCTATGTACATCAAGCAGGGACCCCCAGGTTCATTGATGACTTGATTTTTATTATTGAAGGTAGTCCTGAAATTGTTGAAAATTTTGTTTTGGAAGTTAAATCACTTCCCAGTTTTTTAAGATTTACTAAAGGGGACGTAGGTTTAGAAATTAACTTTTTGGACATTCATTTTTGGTGGGACCTGCTTGATCATAAGTTTCATAGCCATATTCATCGGAAAAAAACTTTTACCAATGGTTACCTACATTTTTCAAGTGGGCATCCTAGACATATAGTTAAAAACATACCTAGAGGTCAATTTATCAGGGCTTGTCGCATGACCACTAAGGATTCTGATTTACTTGAAGAATTTCAGTTTATTATTGCCCTGTTTTCTCAAAGAGGTTATGATGGTTTGATGTTAGATACATTGGTAGTGAGATTCTTAACAAGCGTTCCAGCAACTATCCTGCAATTTTGACTGTACCATTTGAAAGTAGTAACATTTTTTCTCGTGAACAATCTACTGATCAAATTGATTCCAATTTGATTTGTTCCCTTGAGATGAGTAGTGATAGTTTCCATCTTAGATCTATACTTGAAAGAAATTGGAGAATTATTTATGGTAATTCTGAAATTTATCAGATATTAGGCCCTAAGCCACAATTTGTTTTTCGTAATAGTTATAATGTCAAAAAGATTTTAGAAAACAATAAGCGCATGACAAATTCCATTGTCACTAATAAGAAAGGCATGCATTGTTGCCATCAGTGCAAAGTTTGTAGATTTATTTCCATAGGACCTTATATAGCAGTTACTACTGTTGACCGAACCTTTGAAGTACCCGGTTTTGTAAATTGTAATACCAAGGGTGTTGTTTACATTGCCTTATGCTCTGCGTGTCCTGCATTTTATGTAGGAATGACAACCAGGAAGTTAAGTACACGCATTAAAGAGCACTTGTATGCCATAAAAACTCATGATTGTACTAATGCTTTGTACAAGCACTCCTCTGTTTGTTCCTTTTTTAAGAAATTTTCTTTTTCAGTATTAGAGGTATGTTCCACTGATATGAGGGACGGTGATTTTAAAAATTTTTTAGAGCAAAGAGAGGCCATTTGGCAGATTAATTTGAAATCAGACAAAACACCAGGTTTAAATGAATTTATTAATTTAAAATGTTTTTTGAAACATCGTAAATTATGCATTAATAATAAGTCACAGGTAGCTTCCCTTTTTACATGATTTTTTATTCTTATTTTTAATATTGCCTAATTAAACATGTAAATTCATTTAATTGTTTTATTGGTTAATTTTTGTGTGTATTTAAGGTTGAGATTTTTTACTGTGTAATTATTCTGAGGAAGTCGTTTGATGAAAGCGGACAAATAAACCTGTGGTACGCTATTGTTTGAAGCTCATTGATTTGCCTTTGCTCACCTCCCTGTGGAGCCTTTTGCATTTATTTAGTTTGATTTGGCTTTATTTTTTGGACTTACACCTTTCCTGTTTAAACGGTTCTATGATATGAGCATACAGTTTGAATGTATGGCAAGCCGTCCTTTTATACGTAGATACCTGTAACATGTGGTATCCTGCCACCAATTGGTGTTCCTGAGTAAATTATTACATGCACATCAGCTGTGCAGCTACTCCATTCACCAATTACGTGGCAACAGTGGGGTATAATTGAATATTCCACTTGGGCGTTGGCCTTTTGCCCTTCCTTCGAGGGAGACAAAGGTCTGTGTGTTTTGTTGTGAGGAATTGCAACTGCTATTTGGAGAGACACGGATATTTTGAATTCATGTCCCCCGTGGATTGTGTGTGACGGCTAGAGTATGTGGTTCTACATGTGAGTGTACCTGTCATCTCAACCATTTGATACAGGACTATTGCAAACAAAACCTGTAACATTGCCGTCTGTTCCATTATACAACAGCTACGATTTCACATGGCGCCATTACAAGTGTGTCTCTCACAAGGTATGTTAACGCTTCTGCAGATGTCATTGAGTGAGTGGATGTTTGTGATGTTATTACAGTCTGTATTGCAATTGCTTCGGGTGTGGGGGAGATGTAGGTGGGTGTACATAGCATATACAGGTTTGTGGGGACTGCATTTATACATATTCCATATGTGTGTGTGGGCTCCTTCCCTAATTGAAGACCTATCATTTAGTAGACTAAAACTATGGTTGTTGCAGGCTTATTCATTGAGCTATTGTTAATTGGTTCCTATACAGCATGCAGGTGAAGTTGATACTTTAATCCCTCCGGAAATACATCGATATGTAAGGGAATGTTACTACATGAAAGCTGTCTCGTGTATTTCTGTCACAGATATTTCCACTCATTGCAGTTGTGTTGGTGACTGAACCTCTTTGGCTTGGGTTGCCACCTTTTCAAATGGCCATAGTGGGACATTTGCGGGACACACATCGGTGTTTAGAGGCCGACACATACCCACGGTCAGTACACAGGATAGAACATACTTTTATCCTAAATACATCCTTATTCTTGTATCACTTTAGCTACTTATCATGTTTCTTGTAACATTTACGTATTATAGATACAGGAATAACTATTTAATGCAACTATTACATAATATATGGGACATAATTCTGTCCTACAATCTCAGACATTTGCCCTTTTTAATATTTGTTGTCAGGACACAACTGCCCAAGGAGGGACTGTCCCTCTCAAAGTGGGACAGGTGGTAACCGTACGCCTAAGGCCAGCTATGACCACACCTACCATAATGATCTATCTCCGAGTTAGTACTAACAGACACACAATGCAAACACACACACACACACATTACAGTCCCACGGAAACGCACATGGCACCCTCAACCCACACTTACACAGACTACAGCAATCACAAACACACTTGAACACAGTACCTACCTGGACCGCAGCACCAGCAGCGATAACTAAATGTCCCTTAACATCGTGATAATATTACTCGTGGTTCTAGTGTTCCGGTACTGTGGTCTTTCAGTCTTTAAGCCTCGTGATTACACGTGTTGGTATGTAAAACATTTGGTAGTTGGCAGTATCCTATTTATTTGTACCTCCATGGTTGTGTACATGTCGTTAACCTATCTATATATTTGCAGATATAGATGAATCCATATATATCGACATATATCTCTCTATCACCCTTTCTATCTCTATTTTATATATATATATATATATATATATATATATA
Organism: Protopterus annectens; assembly: GCF_019279795.1. Lineage (NCBI taxonomy): Eukaryota > Metazoa > Chordata > Ceratodontiformes > Protopteridae > Protopterus > Protopterus annectens. Next base: position 824,861,294 of record NC_056732.1, read on the forward strand.
TATATATATATTTATAGAGAGAGAGAGAGTGAGAGGGAGAGTGAACACACCTTTCGTTGTGTACATGGCGGTGTATACTGTTTCCTGACCTCCGCACATTTGTGTTTTAACCTGTCACAATACACACCTGCCGTTGGTACATCTCGGGTAGCTTAGTGGTAGGTGATTGTGTACATGGTTACATGTTCTACTCCTGGCAGTGGTCGTTTTACCTTTCAGAGCAGGCACTATTAGTATAGGGGTGAATAATGCTAGTTTCACCTGTTCTGAACATCGTTGACCGTGACCTGCGTGATATTCAGCAAAGCTTAGCCCTGTTTCATGCATATCCGTATAGTTATGTTTAAACAACGCTTACCAGCACTTGCCAATGCATGAACCCACTAATATGTGCTAAACCTGCTCTGATGACCTGCATCCAACATCCATTATTCATGCCGGGATTACGTAACGGCCCTTGCAGGACGTGGAACCGGGAACATGCACGACAGTCAGTGCCTTTACCACTTGGGCATCTGGGATTTGTACACGTGTTATGGTGTTTTGTATGTGGACTGTACTATGGCTGTTACTCCATACTGCAATCAAATGTGTAACTCAGTTAGTTTACATATGGATGAGACCTATTAATGGTATGTCCAAGTGATGTTTAATGGATGTGCTCCAGCATTGGGAATCTATGTCACAGTGAGCCACACACTATAATGTGCTACACCTTCACACAACCATAAGTGGAGCATGCTTGTGTGACAGATACCTGTCATGGGTACTCCCCATGCTTTGGCACTACATCCCTGATTACATTATATGGAGCCCCTCATTAACACACCAGGGAATCCATGCAGAGTGTGTGGAGAACAGTGGTTACACACATGGATCCCGCAATTGGCTCTGCTCCACTGAGGGACAGTTGGTTAATCGATGTGGTGGCAACAGCAGACACTGTTTGCCTGGGGTGATGAATGGCCTCTGACAATCGGGCATGTACCCACCGATGTACCTAGGAACTTATACATACAGTATCAATATATGCTGTTAGGTTCATGTACTGTTCAGGTGTTGACTTTCCTTGTTCCAGTAGCTGTTGTGTGTGCAATGGTTGAGGGCTGCCTATGTAGGATTCACACAGTAGGCCACCTATACATTACAATTTACAGGTGGTCGTGTGTGTGTGCCATCCAGTTTACTGTGTGCGCAGGTGGAGAAGTGTGTCAGTCCATAGGGGCCTACACTGTCAGTGTATGCGCTATACGTTCCCTCTTTGCCAAGGCGTGGGCATATTGGGCACACCTCTGTCTGCCTACTGGGACTGGCACAGGGTGTTCGTGATCTGAATCCCTCTGTGCCTGTGATGGCCTTGGAAATTGCGGTGGGCTGTGAGGGCATTCACCATTATGTCCCTGCTGCAGCTGTTTCCGCAGGATCATATTATGTAGCATGGCACATACTATGAAGATGTGGGCACATGTGCCTGGAGAGTACTGCAAGGCTCCACCAGATATGTCCAAGCAATGGAACAGTGATTTCAGCATCCCAGACACATGCTCTATTATGATTCTGGTTTGTGCGTGTGCCTCATTATGGCGTTCTTGCATGGGTGTGTGTGGATTTCTGATGGGAGTCATCATCCACGGCTCCAGTGCATAGCCAGCATCCCCCACAAGGTGGCCATATGGGATGTCCCCCTGACAAATACCTGATACAGCTGTGAGGCATGCCAGATGTGGGAGTCATGGTAGCTTCCAGGGCTGCCAGCACACACATCCGTGATAATGTCCTGGGCATTGCACATGACCTGGCAGTTGATGGAGTGGTATCCCTTACGGTTTATGTAGTGCCTACCATGCTCACAGGGTGGTGACTTGATATGTATGTGAGTGCAGTCTATCGCACCCAGTACCTTTGGGTAGTGTGCCACATGGTGGAAGAGATGCATATTGCTGGCCAACTCCTCCTGAGTTCAGGGGAAGTATATATGCTCATTGGCATGTGGTAACATGGCATCCAGGAATTGGTGGAGTACCCTGGATGCTGATGCCTGTGAGATCCCCATTATATCTCCAGCTGGCCTTTGAAAGGTACCTGTGGCTAGTATTCTCAGGCTTGCACATACCTTCGTGTCCACTGGGATGGGTTCCCCTCTGTTGTTTCTGGATCTCAGGCGTGACCGGCACAGCTCAACTATTTGCTGTAAGATGTCCTTGTCCACCCTGTAATGCTCTACTATCTCCAGATCATGTAGCCCCTGGTAGGTTACCCTTGGTCTAAACACTCTTCTCCTCCTCCTGGGCCTGCAGTGGTTGTCAGCATCATCCTCCACAACACCTTCAATCTCCAACACATGGTGATGAATCACAGCTATGGCAGCTCCCAACAAGTACATTGTAAAAGTTCCCCATCTGTTTACACCGATGGTGCAGTGTTTGGGAATACACAGGTGTGTGTGAGGTGCCTTCACACTGTATACTATTGTGCTTTGAACACTGATGATGTCATAGGGTGTGTATGTGCAATTGGAGCTGCAGGGTATCTTATGTGTACTGCTATTGTGGTGCCTTTGGTGTTGAATTATATTTAGCTGCCGTGGATTACCTCTTGCCCTTTCCTTAACATTTCTTAACATTTCCCCTCCCATTTTCTGGCATGCACCCAGCAGCCTGCTTTCTTTTGTACTTTCCAAAACCTGGCTTATCTTGTGAAATGTGTTCTATGGCCGATCTACTGCAGATTTGCTTTGCTCTGTGGTGACAGTTCTCTTTTCTTTGCAATCCGACACCTCCCCTATCCTGTTCTGCAGGTTGCTGCGAGCAGACTTGTTAGCTGCCATCAGTTGCCCACTGTGAATTGATAGGTGTTAATTGCTCAGTTGTACTCCAATTACCCTACTGTGGCATTTCCTTATTTTCTTCCCCTAACCTTCCTGTTTGAGCTGTGGTGCATGGTGCGTGCATCTGCTTACCAGGTTTCGGGCATGTTTTTATCCATGTACACATGCACTTTCGGGCACCATGTGTGCTCTCAGCTAAACGATGCTATACCTACATCCCCACCCCTATCCTGTGGCTTTGCTTAGCAATGGGCAGCCCAGATTTGCATTGCTCCAATGTGCTTACAGCTACGGTGGCACACCCCACTGCTGATGTCATGTATACCTCCAAACCACTCCTCAGTGTTGTAGCACTGCGCCGTATGGTACATCCTTAGTCCGGCGGGATGTTTGTGATTCACTATTACTTGCCTCATTTGCATGGTATTGACTACTAATTCATAGTTACTGCACTGAACACTGTCACAGACCCTTAGCAACCATTGCCGCTTGGTTGTGGTGTACCATGCATACCACTGACTATTATGGTGAAATCATGATTTGTATTACATTGCGATTTTATGACATTTGTATATATTTCCTTGTGTTCCTGTTTGCGCACACATGCTCTGCGGTTGTACTTTGTGTTACTGTGGACATGACATTAAATGTTTTTTAGGTGTTGTGCATCTTTTCTTATGCCATTGGCTGTATATTTAGCCATTGGCATATGTTAACTTTGTAATACATGAGTCTGGTCCGCTTTCATAGCTCCAATCTTCTGTTTGGCAAAATGTAAACCATTTTTTTTGGTTTACATTTCTGTAAGCTTACGCTACACCTGCACCACTTCAAGAATCGCTATGTACCTTCATTTGCATGCTGCAGTACTGTGCATGGGGTGATTAGCATACCTGAGCCGAGGGCTGCGCAGATCTGGCATACGCTGGTAGTGCACGTGGAATTGGATCGTACCCGAATCGCTCGGCGGCCATATTTGGCATTATACCGCCTACGCTACACCTGTGTCTGGTGCAAGCTTCATGAATCCCGGGGCAAGTCTATTTTCCTTGAAAAACAGCTTTGGAGTGTTTTAAACAACAATAAGTATGTTGTAATTGATACTAAAATTTTTTTATGTGATTTATATTCTTTTGTGAAAGACAAAAATTGTACTTCTTTTTTATTAGTCACTTTAGATGTTCAGTCTTTACTTGCATTTCAAATGATATAGGTATAGATTAAAGGAATATCTTTGCATTAATAGTAAATTTAATGCTACATTTATTGAATTATTATGTTTATTTATGGAAATTATTTTAGAGAATAATGCTTTTACTTTTGATGGTCAGTTTTATTTGCAGAAAAAGGGCGTAGCTATGGGCACCTCTAGTGCCAATAGCTACGCTAATATTGTTATGGCCCAATGGGAAGTTGCAAACATACTCACAAAATTTTCAGAAGTTGTTTTTTATAGGAGATTTGTGGACGACCTTTTTCTGCTATGGGATGGTGATTTAAATTAATTTTTGAATTTTTATGAATTTTTAAATTCATCTACTTCATTCTTAAAATTCACCACCAGTCATTCTATGAGTTCTATAAATTTTCTGGATGTAACCATTTTTAGGTTACCAGATAATACATTTTCTACCAAAACTTATAGAAAGAGTTGTTATAGTAACAACTATTTACATAGAAAAAGTATGCATCCACCACATATTTATCGCAATATTATCAAAAGCCAAGGCCTTCGTGCATCCAGGTTAAATGCTAGTGATGCAGACTTTAACAAAGAAACTCTCTCCCTTTCAATGCAATTTTAGTCAAAGAGGTTATAGCCAAAGAGAAGTTTGTAGAGTCGTGTAGTAATGAGGGGAAACCATATTTTTCAGATAGACTAAGAGGAAATTCTTCGCAGATTGTCAGAGATGAACATCGGTTTATGATGCCTCTTACACATTCAGGAAACATCCGTAGTATAGAGAAAGTTGTAAAAAATAATTGGTCTATACTAACCACTGACTTAGAAGTAGCGTCCATAGTGGGCGAAAAACCTAGGTTTACATATAAAAATAAAAAGAATCTGAAAAGATTATTATGCTTCCCCAAAGAAGCTACACATACTGATTTAAATAAAGTAAATGGTACTCTCCCTTGTAAAAACTGCAACTGGTGTAAGTTTATTGATAGTTTGAGTCCGTTTTTACATCCTGATTCAGGAAAACTTCTTCATTTCCAGGTCCGAGCTGATTGTAACACCACCCACTTAGTATATTTAGCTATTTGCCAGACCTGTAATAGTTTTTATATAGGTAAAACAGATTGTCGTATTTGTGATAGAATAAGAGAACATATTTATTGTATAAACAATTCTATATGCACTAATGCTTTCCTTAAGTCACACTGGCTATGCCCCTGTTCTGAACCAGACTAACCTAAAGATCTCATATCGCCCGAGTCTCACCTCTTTCTCAGAGATTATAATCTCTATCTCTCGGCTTCTCAACGTAACCATGTAATCCTTGTTTTAGACTATCTTCACATCATGTGAATGTCATACATTCAGTATGTATAACCTGTTGTTTTCTTTCATGTTTATGTTAATCCTATTTTTATGTATGTAAATGTACCATGTCTTCACATTATCTTGGTGCTTTTCTCCCCGGGCCTCTACTGAAAAAGGACATGTATCCAGCTAGACTAGCCCGGTCAACAAATGTAAAATAAAAATAATAAAATAAATAAATAAATAAAGTGTTGCCATTGGCAAGAGAATTCTTTAAAATGTAACAGTCAAAATGGTTTTAGAATGTCTGATGAAGCGGCAAGTCTAAGCCTTGAAAGCGCTCACACAAATAAAATGTTTTTATGATATTTTCGTTGATTTTGTGCCTTGGTTTGCTCTACCAGTATTTTATGATAATTATTTAGAACTGTGATTGCTCTTAGATATAGATAGAAAAATAGTAAGTTTAGTCTATCTGTTTTCTGTATTGATGTCAGAACAATTCCACTGTATTATTTTAAGCATTTTCCTGTGATCTCTGAACTCTTGACTAGCACTATGTAGTAAGAAGTATTGTCTTGTGTTTTTGTTATTTATTATTAAATATTTTTAACCTTTAAACTGTGGATGTTTTGTGTAGAAATAATTTAAGCTCTAGAGTACATTACACGTATATAGTGATCCTGTCCAAGCCACTTCAATAGCTTTAGCCCTGCTTACACACTATTTGGATAATAATATTGCACAGTAATAATTGGACACCCTTTGGTAAGGGCCTTTTTAGTAGCTGATATTAGTGGTTGGTGGCAGCTGGTACTAACTTATAGACTGGCAGGAAGGGGCATAGCTGAAGAACCTGTGCCAGCCTTCCCCAGGAGTGGCTGTGTGTTTGCATATAACTCATATCTTAAAGTGTGTGTGTGTGTGTGTGCGTGTGTGTGTGTGTGTGTGTGTGTGTGTGTGTGTGTGTGTGTGTGTGTGTGTGTGTGTGTGTGTGTGTCAGTTACTAATGCAGGGACACAAAGCACTGGTTGGACAGAGAGGATGCTGGAGGTTTTAGCTTGACCACTAGGCTGAGATCTGGACCCTATAGCTGTGCCAGTGGGGAGTCTTATTGGGGATCTGGAGAGAAAGAGAGAAACCAGCCCCAGACTGACTGTGATCTCTGTGTGCTCCTAAGGGAAAATGCACTTTACTCTGAGTGTATTTGTTATCCTCCCCAATGTGGACGCCCCTCACTGGTGCTGGTGGTGAGGACTGAGGCTCCTTGATTACTGGGCCAGAGCATGGGCATCACACATATAGCAGTTTATTGTTTGATATCAGTGTACATTCTGTTGCAATTGGCTGTGTGAAGAATGACTTCAGTTCTTCACTGCAAAGCTGTTTGTGTGGCAAAGAGGGATAAGGCACCCATCCTCTTTTCTGAAGGCACATTGGAGTGAGAGTTGAAATCCAGACCTATGTATAAATATCTCATTTGTACTAACATTTTCTACTGTGTATGTCATAGATTGCTTTTCCTCATTTCAATTATTTCTCCTTTGTTTTTGTTTTAGCCACTGTTTGTGCTGTGATGCTTAGTGCAAACACAGGAACTGGAGAAAAAAGATTATCGGGTTTGGCTGTGCTTATCTCATTTGCACAAAGAGCAGCAGTTCACAAACTGGACCACCCAGAAAGTAGACAGCCAAAAACAGAAACTGGTTACATTCAATTAATGCTATTGCGCATCACACAAACCCAGTAAGAGGCATTGCGCGACAGTTAACAGAGAGACCTTAACAGTGATTACAGTAAAATTGGGGACATTGTGTAACTAGTCCTGTGGCAACAGGTATAAATGTAGGGCTGGAGTACAGATGTTCCTGGGTTACAGTACAGAGTTTGCAACTTTTTTTTCACTGTTGCGACATTGCAGTTTATGGCAATGAACTGAAACATGAACAGCTGGTATTTTAACTCTCTTGTAGCATTAGGTGTAAGTGGAGGACTGCCATACACATGGTCCTGGATTCAAATACAGCATATTCCATCACTCTCACTTATAACACTTGACACAGTGAGATGATATTAATTATATGTATGAGGGCTGAGACACTAATATTGTGTCAGTTATTCACTTATTTCTTTATCTATGTATTATTACATTTATTATTAAATGCATGACTGTGGTTATACTGTGCACTATGTTCCTGTAAGTATATTTCTGCTATCTGGACTGGCATGGACTTCACATCTGCATAATGTAAATGCTTATCATCGCACAAATGCGGGGCTCGGGGGTGTACACTGCCAAGCACTGTGTTTGTATGATGGTAAGCAGTGTACATTTTCAAACAGTGTGTGCACTCCCAGTAAATGTGATAACTGAAACTGGCAGGAAACCATCATTCTCCATTGCTCTTGATCAATGGTAGAGATGGCAGGCTTTCACAGACAGGGTGTGAGATTTATGGCTCAGAGATGGGGTGTCCAGGAGTCTAAGATTTTTGTTGCACTCCTAGTGAAACATCACAATGCCAAGCAACTGCAAGAGGACTATTCTGGGTCCCGGTATAAGTCAGAGGCCTGGATAGTTTGGTCCAGGCTGTAAGCAGTGCCACTGGCATCTACCACACCAGTGACTAATGTAAATATCACCAGAATAACCACCAAAGGAGGAAGAATGTAAATATTTTGTCCAAACACTGAAGTTAAAGGTATTGTTTGAGAATAATGCTAATGATATCGCTACTAATAGGTATAAACATTCTAGTTTATCTGTCCCGCATAGTAATAATGTGATTCATGTGTTTGAAAGAGCTGGAGAGAAAGAAATCTACAATTTATATAGGGAGCAGAATATGGATCTTCTTCTTTCTGCTGCTCCCGTAAGGGGTCGCCACAGCAGATCCGCTGTTTCCATTTCTTCCTGTCCTCTGCATCCTGCTCTGTCACACCAACCACCTGCATGTCCTCTCTCACCACATCCATAAACCTTATCTTAGGCCTTCCTCTTTTCCTGTTACCTGGTAGCGTCACCCTTAGCATCTTTTTCCCAATATACTCTGCATCCCTCCTCAGCACATGTCCAAACCAATGTAATCTTGCCTCTTTGGCTTTGTCTCCAAACCTTCCAACCTGTGCTGACCCTATAATATACTTATTCCTAATCCTGTCCATCCTCGTCACACCCAGTGCAAATCTTAACATCTTCATCTCTGCCACATCAAGCTCTGACTCCTGCCTTTTTGTCAATGCCACTGTCTCCAACCCATATAACATAGCTGGTCTCACTACCCTCTTGTAGACCTTCCCTTTCACTTTTACTGGTACCCATCTGTCACAAATCACTCCTGACACTCTTCTCCACCCACTCCATCCAGCCTGTACTCTCTTCTTTACCTCTCTTCCACACTCACCATTACTCTGAATTGTTGATCCCAAGTACTTAAACTCATCCACCTTCACCACCTCTACTCCCTGCATCCTCACCATTCCTCTACCCTCCCTCTCATTCACACACATATATTCTTAGTCCTGCTAACCTTCATTCTTCTTCTCTCTAGAGCATATCTCCACCTCTCCAGGGTCTCCTCTACCTGTTCCCTGCTCTCACTACAGATCACAATGTCATCTGCAAACATCATAGTCCACGGGGACTCCTGTCTGATCTCGTCTGTCAACCTGTCCATCACCATTACAAATAAGAAAGGGCTCAGAGCTGAACCTTGATGTAATCCCACCTTCACCTTAAAAGAATCCGTACCTCCCACCGCAGACCTCACAGCTGTCACACTACCCTTGTACATATCGTGTACCACTCTTACATACTTCTCTGCCACTCCCAACTTCCTCATACAATACCACAACTCCTCTCTAGGCACCCTGTCATATGCTTTCTCTAAATCCACAAAGGCACAATGCAACTCCTTCTGACATTCTCTGTACTTCTCCATCAACGCTCTCAAAGCAAACATTGCATCTGTAGTGCTCTTTCCTGGCATGAAACCATACTGCTGATCACTAATCATCACCTCCCTTCTTAACCTAGCTTCCACTACTCTTTCCCATAACTTCATGCTGTGACTGATTAATGTAATCCCTCTGTAGTTACTACAGCTCTGCACATCACCCTTATTCTTAAAAAGCGGTACCAAAACACTTTTTCTCCATTCCTCAGGCATCCTCTCACTTTCCAAGATTTTATTAAACAATCTAGTTAAAAACTCCACTGCCATTTCACCTAAACACCTCCATGCTTCCACAGGTATGTCATCTGGACCAACAGCCTTTCCATTCTTCATCCTCTTCATAGCTATCCTTACTTCCTCCTTGCTAATCCACTGCATTTCATGATTCACTATCCGCACACTATCCAACCTTCTCTCCCTCTCATTCTCTTCATTCATCAGCTCCTCAAAGTACTCTTTCCATCTGCTCAACACACTCTCCTCGCTTGTGAGTATGTTTCCCTCATTATCCTTTATCACCCTTACCTGCTGCACATCTTTACTAGCTCGGTCCCTCTGTCTAGCCAATCAGTACAGGTCCTTTTCTCCCTCCTTAGTGTCCAACCTTTTATACAACTCATCATACGCCTTATCCTTAGCCTTCTCCACCTCTCTCTTTGCCATGCACTTCATCTCCTTATACTCTTGTCTACTTTCTTTATCTGTCTGACAATCCCACTTCTTCTTTGCCAACCGCTTTCTCTGTATACTCTCCTGTACTTCTTCATTCCACCACCAGGTCTCCTTGTACTCCTTCCTCTTTCCAGATGTCACACCAAGCACCTTTCTAGCCATCTCTCTTACTAGCTCAGCTGTAGTTACCCAGCTATTCCGTAACTCTTCACTGCCACCCAGTGCCTGTCTTAACTCTTCCCTGAACATCACCTCACAATTACCATTTTTCAATTTCCACCATTTGATCCTTGGTGCTGCCCTCACACCCATCCTCCTCTTCTTTATCACCAATGTCATCTTACAAACCACCATCCTCTGCTGCCAGAATATGGATAAGTTTTATAATTTAACAAAAGGAGAGCAGTTAGGCATCACCTTGCTTTTGAATAATGATAGTATCATGATTAAGAATACAGATAAAGGTGGGGGTTTGGTTGTACTGGACTCCTTATTTTACTTAAATTCAATGTAAAATACGTTAAACGGCTCTGACTATGAGAAGATCACTAGAAATGAATGCAATCTGATAATTAGCAGAGTATGTAATTTTCTAAGTGAACTGCACACTCAAAATAAAATGAATAATGAGTTATTGAGCTGTTTAAATGTTGAAGCACCCACTGTTCCAATCATTTATTGTTTACCCAAATTACACAAATCTATGGTAAATCCCCCTTTCAGACCAATTGTGGCTGCAAGAGGATGGGTAACAGAACCGACATCAAAATTTCTAAAAATGCAGATATCAGTTGGTTTTAATAAAAGAGGTACAATTATAAAGAATACCACTGATTTCTTGCAACAAGTTTACATCTTTAGACCAATCATTGGTCTAAATATGCAGACTTGAGTGATTGTATATTTGCCACGCTAGATCTGGGGTCTATATTAGAACATCGAAGTCTTGAAACTTCGAATGTTCTAATACTGACCCCTATTCAGTGAACGCTGAAAATAGTGAAGCTGCAGAACACCGAATTTTTTCCTAGGGAAAGAATTCAATTGGCCATTTCTGTGGCTTCGCTATTTTCAGCACTGTGGTGGAAAGTTACCGGTCGGGTTCAGGTAAGTGTGCGATTTTGTGGACGTGAGGGTTAGGGCAAGGGTTAGGTGAGTTAGGGTTAGGGTGCGGGTCAGGTACGTGTGCAATTGTGACGGACGTTAGGGTAGGGCAGGATAGGTGAGTTAGGGTTAGGGCGCGGGTGAGGTGAGTGTGTGATAGTGACAGACCTTAAGGTTAGGGTTTGGGTTAAGGTAAGTGGATAAATAGTAGTGTATGTACAGTTTAGTGTAGGGTTAGATGTAGGATTTTAAGTGTATGTGTGTGGATTGCTGTTTTTTTGGTGTGCTTGTGTTGTGTGTATGTGTATCAGAACAGCAATTTTTTTTCCCCTGGGAAAAAAATCAGTGTTCTGCATGTTCGATATTTTAAGCATTCGCTGAATAGGGGTCAATATTAGAACATTTGAAATTTTGAAACTTCGGTGTTCTAATATAGACCCTAGGTGTGGACTCTTTTTTCACAATAATACCTAATGATACAGGTATTAAATATGTGAAAGAATATTTATTAGACTTTACTGAACACACACAACAATACATTAATTTACTCTGTAGTCTACTGAAGTTAGTATTAAGTAATAATGTATTTTTATTTCAGAAACAGCTGTTTAGACAGAGAAGAGGGATAGCAATGGGAACGCCTGTAGCTAATAGCTATGCAAATATTTTGATGCATGTTTGGGAACGTAAATTTGTGCTGTGTATAGAAATTTTTTTTAAAGAATGTTGTTTTTTATTTGGAGAGGGAACATGGGAAGTTTTAATGAGTTTTATGATTATTCATCAGAAACAAGTTCGTTCTTAAGTTTTAAGAAAACAGTGTTACTAGAGAGTATTGACTCTTAGATATCACAATTTTTATGAATGGTGATGTACACTTGGCGCTAAGTTATACAAGAAACCTGCTAAAAGGAATGCATATTTACATAGAAGTAGCATTCACCCACAATATATGTTTGACAACGTAGTGAAGAATCAGCTCCTTAAGGTAAGCAAAGCTTAATACTGTGGATGAAACTATGAATATACAGTTGGATAATGTGATTTCTGATTTCATTGAAAGAGGATATAATAAGAAAACAGTTAACAAAATTTGTGATGACATTAAAAGACAAAGGAAAACAACAGCTAAACCTATTTTCTCAGCAGAATTAGAAAAGCGACGTATCACTAAGCGTGCACAAGATAAAATCAGATGCATGTTGACTTACAACAATGATGCAACTAAAGTTAAGAACATAATTAGTAAATATTGGTATATTTTACAATATGTACCAGAAGTGAATTTAAATGATGCACATAACCTAGTTTTGGGTATATAAATAGTCAAAATCTGAAACATCTACTATGTTATAAAGAGCAAACATAAATTAATGGATACACTAAGATAAATAAAAAGGGTACATTTAAAGTGGTAGGAGTATTTACTGTAGTAGATTTATTTGTGAAGATGACATATTTATTCTTCGTATAACTGGCAGAGGATATAAGCTTAATACATTTGGTAACTGTGAAACAAAAATCTTGTGTACTTAGCTAGATGCAAGTTATGTGAAGCGTACTATGTGGGGAAAACCAATCAGACGTTCAAAGAACGTATTGGAAATCATTTTTCAGAAATTAAAAGAGCGGTGCTGACAAATGCTTTATACAAAAAGAATAAGGAAAACGGTTTTAATCATGCTTTTAAGTTTTCTATATTAAAGGTTTTAACTGATACAATACGTGGTGGCAGTATTAAAGAGCGTACAGAAATGAAAGAGTCTTACTGGATACTTCACCTAGGAGCACATAGCACCAGCTTTGAATGGAAGGGTTTCTTTGAAACCCATGCTTCGAGAGTTTAAGAAATGAATGTAATTAAGTAAGATTATCATGTGATTATGATAATTACATAAATGCTTGTTTGTGAGTCATTCATTCATTATGCCTATGAAGAAACCTGACTAGATGAAAGCTTTGGAACTAACTTTTATTAATTTATTTGTTTGTTAATAAATACATATGCAGTGAGTGGTTTGTGGTTCCAGTGACTTTTTTTTGTTTTGATTTTTTTGAGGAAGAGGGGTACCCTCCATGCTTGGATTGAGGAATACAGAGAGTACATGTAAGACATAAAAGCTGATAATGGTATTCTGTTCTGTTTTGTTTTTTTTTCCACAGCTGCCAGGGAAAGGGAGGTCAATGTGAGAACCCATGGTGCTATATTGGTGAGGGCAAGAGAAGCATGTGGTATATATGCAGTTGAACAGTACTGTTACTGTAGCATTAAAAGTTAAAGATAGCTGTTTGGTATTTTATAGAGTTTTATCAACTTAAGTTTGCATATTTCAATTGTAATAGCAAGTATGCAGGCATTAGTTTGTAGCACAAACCAAGAGTACAATATTAGAATGTAGTCAGAGGTTGTGGGTTCAAATACCACACTTCCTGTTAATACTGCAATTATATTTAAATTAAATTAAAACCTCTATAACAGTGGCATAAATGACCTTCTGTAAAGTGTAATCTGTATAATTGCAACACTCATATGTGCAATATATGTACATGTCAAAGCGTACTTGCTGCAATCTGTACTATACTTTGCAACTGTTTGGAGCTGGTAGTCTTACAAGTAAAAGTTATCTGTTAGGAGGTGATAGTCTTAAGAGTAGAGGTTAGTATAATAGAGTCAAATAACTGTATAAATGCATTGTATGTCACATATGAAGGGACTAAAGTGATTTTTTTTTCTCTCACCCCCAACGCTTATTGCTCTTTTTTATTTTATTGTATTATATCTTATTTTTTTATTTTTTTGTTTTATTTTATTACATGTTGTCAAAATGTGTCCATGTCATCCATGTGTACCACATCATGAAATGCTCCACAGCACAGTGGGGTTGGCTTGCCCCACAGGATCCACCTGCACCCACTCCACCAGCTCTGGCACCTTTGTCCAGCACATCTGGAAGCTAACCTGACATCACCCCCTCTGCTGCCCCTGTACTACCTGCCCCTCAAGTAGTCCTGCCCAGTAGGATAGTCCAGTGGTTCCCTGAGGGAGGAGTGGCAGAGGTTGTGAGTTTATCACCCATGATAAACTGCCAGGTATGGGCTGTAGGGCTGTCTCCTGCACTGTCAGTGTATGCCTATGCTAGCTGGAGAGACTGCTCTCCCTCATTTTAGTAATACCAGAGGAGGAGATACAGAAGTCAGGCACTCCAGCCACTGGTAGAGTGAAGTGACAGTGATGACAGTCCAGTGGGTGAGGACTTGATTCTCACTATCACCCAGCTTGATGACCATAGGTTCTCAATGTCCCCACCCTCACCCCAACCATGGTGTCTACCAAGCTCTTGTGTCCATCACATCTCCTATGTCTTGTCTTGCCTGTATTGTCTGTCTGTGATTGCTTCCTCACCTACCCAACTCACCTGGCTCAGACATACCTACGTCCGTTCCCCAATATTTCTCTCTCTCTCTCAAAAAAAAAAAGCATACATGTCCCCCAAAAAAAGTCCAATACAGAGTTCCTCATTTCACACACATGTCTTCTTTACACACTTGATTTGGTCCAGTTGGCTATACAACATGAATGTGTTGTGGTCACCCCTCCCTCTGAAGGTGACAGCCCAAATTCAGCTAATATTCTGCACATATGATCAATTTTTACTGTTGAAGAAATGGATAGCTATGGTTCTTTCCAACCTCCCTCCTGCTCTTCCCTGTATTGTTTCCCTTTGTTCCTGCTCCTGCTTGATCCCCATTTTACCACTGTCCTATCTTCCCAATTTCTTTTCTTTAATGCATTATTGGGTGATAGTGTGCATCACACACCATTGTGCAGCAACGGTAATGCAAAAGTAGCTAAAACTATTCGATACAGCTGCATTCGAACCCAGTACCATCTGGCCCCAAAAAGGAACATAACACTACATTAACTGCATTAACACTTGCTGCCACCAAGTTAGTTAAGTAGAAGGTATATTCCACAGACTCATACTTTAGCAACGGTGATCAACTACATTGCAGTGACCATGAAACAGTGGCAGACCACTTTGCAATTAAGCCACGATAAAGGACAAATTATTATCCCGGGGATAAAAATTCAAAGGGGGATATTCCAGGGTGACTCTCTGTCACCGTTGTTATTCTGTCTTGCCCTTAACCCATTAAGCTGTTTACTTAACAGCTTAGGCCATGGCTATAATTTGGCTCCTAGAAAACAACAGAGTGTAAACACTTTTCATCTTCTCTTTTTCGATGATTTAAAACTGTATAGCTCATCAGATGAGGAACTGAAAGCACAACTGCAAGTTGTCAAAAGTTTTTCAGATGATACAAGAATGTAATTTGGTCTTGATAAATGTGCAAATGCAACCTTTAAAGAAGGAAAATTGCAGCAGCAGGAAAATATAAGTTTGGAACAAGAATGTAATATAAAAAAACTTGAGCAAGAGGGATTGTATACATATTTGGGGACAGATGAAGGATCAACATCAACAATAAAACATGAACAAATGCGAATAAAACTTAGTATGGAATACTTTAGAAGACTTAATCTTGAAAACAGCATTAACATCTAGGAACAAAATCCAGGCTATAAACTAATTTCCTCTTTCTGTCCTAACTTACAGTTTTGGAGTGAATGACTGGCCACAAAACGTGTTGGGTAGATTAGATAGGAAAACAAGAAGAATGCTTTATGCTCACCAGATGATTTACAAAAATCACTGCATACCAAGATTATATATTCTCCGTTCTGAAATTGATTACATGTATAGATCTTCAGTCATGGGATTCCACACATATCTGCTGACCTCACAAGACCCAAACATAGTGAAAGTTTTGAAACATGTGGAAAATAAATATAAGATGACTTCTCTGCTTAATCTAGCAGAAACATATTGGTGTCAAGCAGGAATGGAAATCAAACCAGAAATAGATAAAATGCAGGCAGCAACTGAATGTGCCAATAAACAAAAGAAAGAATATAAGGTGAAGGACCAGATGAGAAGGCAAGAAATGTGGAAAATGCATAAATATATTTGCAAATATAGAAAACTTCTGGAAAAACTTCATGTTGATCAGGAATGAATGCAGGAATGGTTAAGGAGAGGCAAATTCAAACCAAGAGATGAAAGGTTAATACTGGCGGCCCAAGATAGTGGGCTACGTACACGTTGGTTTACAAAGTCCATTGAACATGTGGGAGAAACAGACAAATGTAGGTTTTGTAAAACCGAATTGGATACAGTCACACACCTTGTTACTGGTTGTGATATACTAATGGCAGAAGGACGGCATACTGAAAGGCATATAAAATGTGTCAAGACTGTTGCCCTGGAGATTGTGCAAACATTATAGTATTGAAGTGGCTGAAAACACTAGAAACATGAACCACAAAGCATCATAGAAAATTATGAAGTTTATATCACATGGGATCACCCATTACCAACAGTTCAAAAGATAGATGCTAGAAAACTCGATATAGTGGTCCATGAAAAGAAGACAAAAGTAGCATTGATCATTGAAATCTCCATACCGAGTGACTACAGTGTGCTGCATACAGAGAGACACAAAGTCATAAAATATCAGGATTTACAGGCAGAAATGAGAGCAATGTGGCAGAAAGATACCCAGACAGTTCCAACAGTACTATGAGCAATGGGTCTTATAAAAAGAATCTACAATTTTATTTAAATATGTCACTAATCCATGTAACCTCATACGAATTGCAGAAGGAGTCATTACTGGACACATTGTGGGTGCTGCAAAGAGTACTTTTGGCTGAAATCAAAGATTGAAACAATACTAATTTCATGATCTTTAATCATACTTTTACTTAGGAATGGGGTCCACTCTCATCATGGTATTAGAAACCCCAAAAATTTGGAGAAATTAAAAAGGGAGAAACCATAATAGACATATTAACTATAATAAGATTTTGAATTTCCTCAAATATTTTTTTCTTTCAGATTTATTTGTGTAGGCATACACTACTACTGTTCTAAATACCTTCTGCTGTTTCTTACATCATACACTAAAACTCCCCCTGCTACCACCACCATTATATCTAAGATTTTAATGTCTTGATTTTTTAGTAATACTGCAATACCTGAACATGTATTACTCCCTACAGCCCACTGCACTTTTCTTTTCCACATCAACTCAAATTCCACCCTTTTCCATTTATGTATACATCTTATATCAGGTAAACTAATTACCCCTACATCTATTTTTTCACACCATTCAAACAGCATCATCCTTCTAGCATCACTTTTCACACTATCCACGTTAAGCAATGTTATACTTGTAGTAACCTTTTCCCTTTTTAGATTTTTTTTTCAGTTCATCTTTTGGAATCCATTTTCTTCTTCTCACCCTTCGCCCAATAGAACCTTCTGCATTTCTTTCCTAACTCAGAGCTCATATTTCCCTTTTGTCCTCCCTCTGTTTCTAATATGCCAAACCTGTTTTCCATCTCCATAAGTGTATCGTTTTATACATTAGTTTCTGGACTTCATATAGTGCATCTTTTTCTATATTTTTATCTTATATTTCCTTATCCTCACCGCACCCCCATCCCTATTCTTCCATCATTCATTTCCACCCTTTCTTCCCCCTAATTTCCCTCACTTTGTCTGTCTTCATTAATTCGTGGACACTCAAACCAAAAATGCTCATCACTTCCTCATTTCCAACAATATGGTTTACAGTTTTTTTCTGGAATGTCCAAACTCCCCACACTGCCCATACTTTATTTTTTCACAATCCATGATTAGGTGTGATTCATCCCCATAGAAAAAAAAAACATGCTTTTGGCTGCCCCCAATACTTAACACTTCCTTTTTTTCCCATGTCACACTATCACATTAGTCACATGCTGTAACTTATTATTTTCTGTTTTTAAGGTTACATAAACTTCTCATCCTTTAGTCCACACTTTCCTGTCATCCACAAAACATGTTTACTACATTTTTTCCTTTCTCAGTTGTTCTAAACTGCAGCAATAGTTTTCTTTTTAACTGTATGTTTAAATTTGGTGGTACAGCAGTAGCGTTGTTGCCTCACAGCAAGAGGTTCTCCTGTTCGATTCTCGGCTGGAGTGCCTTCTGTGTGGAGTCTGCATGCCCTCCCCGTGGTTCAGTGGCCTCCAAAAGACATGCTTGAATGGGCTAAAGGTTGGGTGTCGGGCTGGCAACTCGGCACCATAAAAATCTACTGCCAGTCATTAGCGGACTGGAGTTCTGCTGTGGCGACCCCTAACCGGGAAAAGCCGAAAAGACCAACAACATAGTCCTCCCAAGGAGATATGTCACTTCTATTTTCACATTCATTAGTAAATTTTTCTGCTAATGCAAATATCTCAAAAAGTATTTCATGAAAAAATTCAGTTCCTTTAATTATTAATGCCCTAATGTCAGACAAACTGAATTCTAAGAGTATAACAACATTGTCTAAAACACAGTGCCTGTTTATTTGCTGTTCATACTTTGTTTTCATCCCCACAACATATCTTTTCCTCCAACTCTCTACAGCTCCAGACTTTCTCTTCTGCACGTGCACATCCTTTTCTTTCTGCAGTCTTTCACTGGTACCTGCAATTGCTTCTGCATAAGTCTTTACTCTAGAAACACTGCTGTTAGTCTCTGTGTATTTACTGCTGTCTGTTCCATCTTCACAAAGTCCAACACAGAGAGCATGCCTTTAAATTCAATTATTCCACTGGTCAAATATTCCCTCTCTGTATCCACACCATCATTTACAGCATTCTTCAATCATTCTGTCATTTCTCCACTGCCAAATATTTTGTCTAGTACCGCACTCCACCGTAAGGCCACTGATTCTTCTGCTTCTGCTTTTTCCATCTTTTTTTTTTTTTTTTTTTTTGTAAAACAGAGTCATCCAGACCCCCCCCCACCCCGATGCCATGATATTCACATCCAAAACATATATTTCCTTCTGAATTACAGTTTGTTTCTCTAGCTCATCTCTGCCAGCCTCAATTTTAGATTCAGTGATCACCGGTAACAGCCCCCTGATGCCACCTAGTGATCACTTCACAAAGAGTAGGGGCTTTATTGATATATACACACATTAGAATTAATTTCTAATGTGTGTATATATCAATAAAGCCCCTACTGTGGTGGTGGTGCTGCGGTAGCATTGTCGCCTCACAGTAAGACGTTGTCCGGTTCGATTCTCAGCTAAAGCGTCTTCTGCGTGGAGACATGTGTGAATGGACGTACCTTCATTGAAGGTTGTGCGGCAGAGCTGGCAACTCGGTATGTAAAAATAAACTGCCAATCATTAACGGACCGGAGTTCCGCTGTGGTGACCCCTAACCGGGAAAAGCCGAAAGACACAACAACAACAACACACATTAGAATTCATTTAACATCATGTCAAATATAACAAAAACAATTAACTCTTAATACAAATTGTCATTTTGTTTCTTTTTCTACATACATCAAAACATATAACTTAATATAGAAAATAGTAGCATATGTTATCCTCCCATCCTTTGTTCTACAGCCATTCATCTATTTTCCTTATGATGATTGATGAATTCCGTAATTCATTATATAACAATTCCTGACATCTCTTATTCTGTAGAATCCATAATATGCTAACAAAATATTCATCTAATCTGTCTTGATTTTTTTTTATTACATTGCTGGCATATTCCATAGTTAATCATATCCAAACTCAATTTAGATAAACATATTTTATGTACTATTTCACATATAGAACAGATTTCTCTAATTCTTGAACAATCTATAAAAAAATGTTGCAAGCTTTCTTCAACATCACAATAATTACATTTTCTATCCTCGATTCGTTTATACTTTATTTCTGCCTTAACAGGAATCTTCTGATTTGATAATCTCCATACAAAATCTTTCATTACTAATTCACTCCTAAATCTTTGCTGCCTTTTTAACACTAATTGAACCTTTTTTCCAAGGATAAATGTAATAAAACATTTCCATAATGCCCTTGTACCACAGTTTTCTGAATTTATCATTTTTATCCCATTTTAACTTCATCTTCTCATGAATTCATAATATATTTTCTCTTCCCCTTATAAGTCATTCTTATCCTTTCCATATCTCATAGTTTGTATATCCATTACTGACAATTTTAAAAGCAATATCAAATTTTTTCATCAATCTTCTACATAATCCAATGTATATACAATGATGCTAAAAAACTATTAGATTTTTTAGACCTAAATCTCCATTTTGCAGTCATTATATACAACACCTCTTCTAATTGGGTTCAGTTTTGAACCTCATAAAAAATAAAATACCAATTACAGTAAACCTTCTTCTAACTTAATAGGATAACTAAAAACATTACCTAAATGTCCTAACTTACCTAAAATAACATTGTGAATTAAACAAACTTTTTAGACAATGATAATTTAAATATTTCCACATTTTTATTGCTTGTTTAATATCATTTAAGACTTTATTCTATTGTTCTATCTCGCACTCATCTTTTCCAAATGTATTTCAAAATAATGAAATATAAGCTTTATTAGAAAGTATACATGCAATATTAAATGAATCTCTATAGCCCTTACTTTTCTCTTTATTTATTTTTAGACCTACATTTGTCATCTAATGTTCTATTTCCAGTAGAGTTTCTCTTATCCAACCCTTTCCATTGGCTATTATTACCAAGTCATCTGCATAAGCTGAATAAACTGGAATAGTTACATTGTGTTTAAACACAAGTGTTCCTTCTTTAACTTTTTCTTATCACTGTGCTCACAAACAAAGCAAATAATAGACTACTTAAAGGACATCACTGTCTTAATCTTTTTTTCTTTACTAAACCATTCCTTGACAACTACATTAATACTAAAATTAGTATATATAGATTTAATAAGATTTATAAACATTTGTCCCAAACCAATTTGTTCCAAAATATCAAAAATACTTTGAAGTTTCACATTATCAAATGTTTCTTCTACATCACATGTAATTAATGTTATATTTTATCTTCATTATTTATATATTTAGTAATATCCTTAGCCATGATTAATAAATATTTGGGGTTTCTTCTTGATATTCCATGTATATCTTATCAATAAACTCTCATAATATTTTACTTAATCTCTTTTGCATAATGTTCATGTAAATTTTATAATTTAGATTAATGTAATTGGTCTCCAATTTTATGTTATTTTTTGCCTTTTTTATAAATAAAAATTAATAAACCTTTACAAATTCTTTCATTTTTATTCCAAAATTAAGAAAATAATCTAAAACCTTTAAATACATCATTTTTCTAATATAATTCATCTCTTAAAAAATCATACCCCAAAACCATCTGGCCCAGGCACTCTTGCCCTAACTCTTTTTAACACATTATCTAGCTTCTCTATCTTAATCTCTTTTTCTTATTCAAGGATTTTAGCTTTCACTATTTTAATTAAGTCCAAGCTTATTCCAATTCTATCTCTACCATCATCATCATCATAAAGCTCTTCAATAAATTCTTCAATTACTCCAGTAATACCATCCATATCTTCCTTTTCTGTTCCTCATTTATCTAATACATATTTAGTTCTCCTCTCATTACTTTTTATAGTTTTACATAAAAAAGCAAGACTTACTCACTTCCTCCTTGTAGAAAATGCCTCTGTTTATATAATAAACTGCTGATTTTCTTAATATCTACCTTATATTATATATCTCTTTTTCTTTTTCTATTCTCATTTTTCATCTCCTTTAGGAAACATTTCATAGTCATTTATAATAATTTTGTAAATTTCCCTGTCTACTTTCCAAATCCATTCTCTAACTTTAAGAATTCCTGTTTATATTTTCTTTATGTGCAACTTACCAATCTTCAAATATATTATAAAATTATAACATAATGTCATGTTCATACCAAATTTACCTCATATGTTCTTGAAAATAAGTTTCTTTCATAGCTTCTCCTAACAAAATTTTATTTCCTTTATCTTCCTAAATATGTCCTTCCTTAATAACAAAATCAGCTTGCATTGCAAAATGGTCTGAAAAAATTACATTTATGGTTTCAATATTTCCTTCTCTTAATCATATGGAAATAACATATAAGCTCTCTCAGTTCCTATTTTTTTCTATGAGATAAGTAAACTCTCTTTTATTACAAAATGGCTATTTTCCTATCCTTACCATTTGCTTACATACTTGAATGTTTCTGTTCATTTTTCTTTAATCTTTCTTCAATTATAATTCATATCCCCTACTATTATGTCCAGATTTTGAAATAAAAAATGTTTCAATTTTTCAAATTATAATTTGTATTTATCATGTTTGTATAAATAGCTATTATCCTCCAAACATTCTATAATTTCTTATATCAATAATCTTAAATCTACCTGGAATTATAATGGTAAGATCAATAGCCTAAATATGTTCCTTCTTTAAAAAGGCAATACCAGAGAATGTATCTTCTCCATATCTCTAACAAATTTTATTTCCCCAGCAAACTTCAAATTGATGTTCTTATTTTTTACTAAACTGTCTCACAATTATTTCACAATGTTTTTATTTTATATTATAATGCATTTAATTTTCTTTTCTCATTAATTAAACTGTTCGTGTTTAAAGATAACATTTTCAGACTACCTTTTCCCTTTCTTAGGACTCTCTTTATCTAATTGTATTTTTCCTTTTTTTAAATCTTTTTTCCTATTATTTCCTTTGTTTTTATGTCATCTTTTTCATTTAACAGATTTTCAAACTTATTCTGAACATCAGTATTAAATTATCTTCTTTCTTGTCTTATTTCATTTTCTTCATTGACTATTTCTTTTATATTTTCATCAAAATAATTACTTAATGACCTTTTATTATTTGTATCACCTTCACATTCACTCAAATTAATTTCTGTGCTTACATCTATTTCACAATAAAACCAAAAATTTTGATTACTTCCACATCTTTTATAATTATTTTTCCATGGTCCATTTCAACACATTGCCTACATCTCCTATTTTCAGAATTGTTAATTAAATGTTCATTAAAACCACAGAAAAAGCACATTTTAGGTTGTCCCCAGTACTTTAAAATACCCGTTTATGTTACTCACTAATACAGATGGATGACATACCTCCTCTTCCATAATGTCCAAACAAGCATTAATTTCTTAATAACTTTGTATCATAAAACACATTTTCACTTTAAATATTTTTTTTTACATTTTGTGTTCAAATAATTTCTTATTTCAGTCTCTGAAATGTCTGCTATTCTGAATTGTATCTTTATTTTCTTTCTAAACATTCTGCTAGTTCCTTGCATTGCATATTTGCTCCACGGGTCACAAAAAGATTTGATTTCACATTTGGCTAGAAAGTTTTCAGCTGTTTCATAAGTCTCAAAGGTTAATTCACAAACGTTTTATTACCTATATGAATGAAAGCTTTAACTTCTTCTGGTGTTGTACCAAATTGTTTAATTAAATTATCCAATATAAAATATCTTTTTATAGGGTCACTTGACTTAGATTAAATTCTAATTAACAATTTGTTTTTATGTATCATTAGCTTGTTTCACAGCACTACCATTTTTTCTGCCACATTAGTGTGTGAATGTCTTACTTCCTTTTGCTTTAACTTAACATTTTGAATGTTGTCCATCAGCAACACTTTCCCTCACTGGTACACTGGTGTTCTCTTCTACCATCTCTGCAGTTAACTTATTCAGCCTAAACTGTATCCATGAAACACGTGGTCATGTGCCTCATCAATCATTTTTTTCAAAACTTCCTTTTACAGACCACCACTTTGTAGTTCAGAGACAATTAAAAGTGGTTTTCCACTGTCCAAATTATTTGTTATATCCATAACATCTTTAATAGCCAAGGCATTTTCTTGTTGAGAAAAGGCAACTATTGTACCTCTGGCGCAAACATCTTCCTTCTGGTCCATCTCACTAAACTGGAAGTCACCCTACAGCTCACCTCCACAAAATGATTAGGGGAAATTCCCGATGCCTGGCCAAATTTCTGCTAGTAGTATAAATACCATCTTGGGTCTCCAACTGAAAAGAGGCTACTAGCCTAGTAGGACTGAGTCAGTCAACTAAACAAATAAATATGTGCACATACAATGACAAATACACACACACACACACACACACACACACACACACATATATATATATATATATATATATATATATATATATATATATACACACACATATATACATATGTGTATATATGTATGTATATATAAAACATACACACACACACACACACACACACACACACACACACACACACACACACAGACACACACACATACAAACATATACTAACCACATGGTCACACAACAGTGGGAATAGGAGAAACTTCACTGCTGCAAAGCACACTACAGTCATTCACAAACTGATCCATGCTTAACAGTCTAGCCTTCAATATATATTGCAGTATAAAGGAGTTGAAACACCAGTTATTCCATAGCCAGGCAGAGTTCAGTAATCTGTAATGGCCTGTAGGTGCAGCCAAAATATCTCTCCTGTAAAAAAGAGTCTGGAAGTTAGAAGTAAAAGAGATGTTTGCCTCGCTCTGTAGTTAGATTATAGAAGGATGTAAACAGGGGCTGGTCTGTAGACGTTATGCAGGCCTGCTACTCATGCAAGGGCCTCTCTAAGAGTTACAGAGGTGGTCCTGTCCAAGACAAGAGAGGGCAGGGATTCCTGAAGGAAGATAAACTGACACAATGCCAGAGACATAGGTATGGAAGACCTTTTCATTCATTATCAATGACACTGAGGAGAGCTGTGAATTACAGATTTTAGTGACCTGTTTTAGTTCTGTCATTTAAGTTTAAGAATTACAATATGTTTGAAATTATTTCAAAAAGTTATCAAACTTGTACATTGCTGTTACAAGTTTACTTCAGTAAAGCCCTGATTTAAATTCATAACCACAGCCTTTATATGTTCTGTGAAAGTTAACTATTGGTAATTAATGTACTTTATACAGTAAAATGAAGGAAGAAAGATGAAAAATGCATGCCATTTCCCTAATGTGCATCTTGAGGGGGTCAAACTGCTGCAGCGGTGTTCTAATGTGGGAGAGTGAATAGACTCTGCAGAGTATACATTAAAGTGGGAATAAATGCATGACAGAAAAAGAGAGATAGAGAGGGAAGTGGAAACCATGAAGTTGCTGAAATTCCAAAGCTTCAGTTAGTGTAGCTGATGCACCCAAAGGGAAAGGTTGCTTGATTGGGTGTTAAAGGTACCTGTGCTAAGAAATTCACACTATGTTAAAAAAAGAAAAAAGGGGAAGAAGATTTATTTAATTTACTTGACTGTATGATTGAAGGAAGGTTATTTGTTAGCAAAACAGTACTAAAATATACTCCAGAAATGCTTGAAACTGTATGTGCAATGACTGAAATAACAGTAACTATGCTGAAACTGCATTGGAATGGGTAAGACATTGAAATGGGAGTGGAGAGAGCAACCCTCCAAAGAAAGCATTGATGAATGAGAGCTTTGCTGACTTGCCAGCTCAGTGGCATATTTTAAAGAATTGTGATTACAAGTTATGAGTTTGGTTTGTTGGAACCATAAAGCAGTTAAGCAAATTCATAATGAAAATGCAAGTTTTATTTGGTGCTTGTTAAGCTGTGTTGTGCTGGAGCAATAGACTTCCATGGGCTACACCCAAAAAGGTGAGTACAATAATTCTTATTAAACTAAGTTTAAAATAATTACACAAAACAGCAGCAGAATGTTTAACAAAGTGATATGAAACTTCTGCCAGATTGCTTAATAGCAGTGGGCATAATGAATGTACTAAGCAACTGCAGCTGAAAGAAATACATTAGAAGAAATTTTCTGAAGTAGGTAGTATATGCTGAAGAAATTAACGAAGCTGAGTATGTGCGTGCGCGCGTGTGTGTGTGTGTGTGTGTGTGTGTGTGTGTGTGTGTGTGTGTGTGTGTGTGTGTGTGTGTGTGTGTGTGTGTGTGTGTGTGTGTGTGTGTGTGTGTGTGTGTGTGTGTGTGTGTGTGTGTGTGTGTGTGTGTGTGTTATAAGAAAGTGTTGCTAACATATGCATAATGAGAAACATGGTTTGATTAAAGATTCTGAAACAATAATTCTACTAAAAAGAACGTTGGGCCATAGAAAATGAAAGATTTTGCAAAACGTTGCTAACGGTGTTTGCACTCATAAGAAGGTGCTTGTGTTGGCATTTAAAACAAGCAGACTGAAAGTAAAATGAAGGAAGAAAGATGGAAAATGCATGTCATTTGTGTAAAATCCCTAATGTGGGGCTCAAGGGGAACAAACTGCTACAGTGATTTTCTAATGTGGGAAAGTGAATGTAATCTGCAGAGTGTATAGTAAATGGGGAATATAAGCACGAAAGAAAGGTGGGGGTGGCAGTAACAAACAGCAATGATCTGAGCAAATACTGCTTTTAATAAAATGTGATCTAAATATATAGTTGTTATTTTACTATGAGGGAACAGCCAGCACATAAATGTGTTACAGATGCTATTTATGTTGAAGCATTGTGTGCACTACATCAAATTAAATCCTGTGGTCATTTCCTTGTGAAAGTAATCAGTGCCTGGAGCAGAAATAAGTACTGACAAATTTAGTGACATAGTTGTGAACTAAAATAAGATGTGTATGTCGTGGCCTGCTACTGAAATCAAACTGAAAAAAAAAGGCAAGGTCTTTGATGATGCAAAACTAATCCAGAAGAAATGAAAACAAAGTGAGATGCTAATGTGTTTGCATGGACTGATACAGAAACCTAATAAATGTATGCAAATGTGAGTTGAAAGACACTGCACTGATAAAATGAGAAATAAAAAAAATAAAACAAGTAACAATACTTAAGTGAAAGGTAAAAATGTATTAGTACCTTACAAAGACTTAGGTGTTAAAATGTAGTAGATGGGTGCTGCTGTTGAAACAAAGTTGTGTAATACTGACTTACGTCAGCATGTTCTGTGTAAGCTTCAGACTGGCAAAGCTGAAAGACTAATTCTACCTGAAATCCAAAATTAAATCAAGCACGGTGCTGATAACCCACTATGTATATCTGAAACTGCTGCTAGCCTACAGCAGAATGATATTGTGAGACAAAATGCATTTCAATATGATGCTAAAAATTAAACAGCATGCTTACTACTCTGGGTATTATGGAAGTCAGAGACTTTGTCAGAGAGTATGTTAACTACTTAAGTGGCTTTACAACAGTATGCAGAAATACTAGTGCTGGTTTGAAAACCAAAATGTTATGGAAAAAAGATGCAGAGACTAGAAGGGGTACAAAGTAATGTTTAATGTATTTTAAAAGCAAAAGAAAATACAGTTTAAAATCCATGTGAATGTTGAATGCGTAAAATGTGAGAAAATATGGTAAGAACTGCTAACTGACTTTGATTTATTAAATTTCTCACTAAAGATGGCATAACAAAAATTAAAATGATATTGTGGGTAGCACAGAATTTAAAAATGTTGTTCTCTCTCTTATATAGTTCATGTTTTGGTAATGAGACTTGATTTTGTGATAATATATCAAACAGTATTTCAGAAATACTTACCCTCTTTAACAGAGAAAATCTCAGGGATGCAGAAGGAAAAACAAAGGGCCAGATTCAGGAAGGCTTACACGGAGTTCAAGAGTAGTGTAAGCCTCCCGATTCAGGAACAGCCCAAATCTCCGTGTAAGAGACAGCTAACACGTCTCTTACACGGACTGGGCGTGGAAATGCTCAATACCTCATTTGCAGCTCAAAGATATGCAAATGAGGTATCTGAGCGATCCACGAAGCAGAAACCAGTCTGTGTAACGGACGTGTTAGCTGCAGAAATGTACTCAGCTGACAACTGAGTACATTTCTGCAAAATTAAAAACGGAGCTATGTCAAGTCCAAATAAAGGGTGCATATGTTGCATTAAGCATGCCAATGGCCAAATATGTGGCCATTGGCATGAAAAACTGTTGCAAAAATAAGTTATATAACTTTTTTTTTTTTCACGGGATTTTTGGGTTTAACTGCAGCACACCAGCATAAGCGGGTGCGCTACCTAAAACTGAAAACCGAAGCTTATAAGCCCACAATTGTGGGATTTATGTATTACATTGAATGTCAATGGAGGGACTTGCAGACCAAAAACAATATGGCCTCCGTTTAGTGGTTGTCAAGGGGGGGAAGCTCCGTGTAAGACATGTAACTAGTCATTACTAGGCAATCCTATGTAAATGAGGGTTACAATACTGAATCACACTGTCACATAGGTAATGAGCACTGTCTGAGTAGTGTAAGAGTTAGAGGCGGGGAGGAACAGAGTAAGAGGTAGGTGACATCATGGGGAATGATAGCAATAAATGTACCAGATTGGAGGGCAATGTAAGGTAACAGATGACAGACAGACATCAGGGAGGGAGGTGTGTCCCAACAGAACACTAGGAAAGTCAAGAAATTGAGGGTATACGCTATCCCTACACTCAGAGTTTCTTGAAATACGTGCATGCACTCGTGTACGCGCGTGTAAGGCAGGTTCAACATGTGGGGCGTGTTGCAATCCGTTTACAACGGTTTGCTGGCGTGTGTAAGGCAGTGTCTTGCGCATTTTAGCATGAATCAGCCTAGTTCACACCGTGTAAGGATGTGTCTGGCGTGTAACACCGTGTAGGGATGTGTGCGCGTGTTTAAGTGACTGTGAGTGTGTTTAAGCTGGTGTGCACATTGCTCCCCCTTAGGAAACAGAAAGGAAACAGGAAACAACTAAAATCCAGGGAAACTGCCAGAAGATACTACTGGAGTTAATTGGTGGAAACAATTAGAAGCAGGCAATTACACAGGCAGATTAGAAGCCCAACCCAGCACTTAAAACACTGCAAAGAGCAGTGCAGGCTGTTTCTCACAACAGATACTGCCAGAAACTAAGCTATCAGAATTGAAAACTGAAAAAAGCTGGACTCAGAGCAGAAATGCTAGGGGCTACCATAGCTATTATAATCAGGCATAGGTGAATTGCTGAGGGTGGTGACAATGCAGATGCTGACAGACAACCCAGAGTGAGGAGAAGGAGAAGAGTATACAGGCCCAGGGTCACCTACCATGGGTTACATGAGCTGGAGATAGTAGAGCGCTATAGAGTGGACAGAGAGCTCCTGCAGCAGATTGTTGAGCTGTGCAGGCCATGCCTCACACACAGAACCAACAGAGGGGAACCCATCCCAGTGGAAACCAAGGTATGTGTTGGCCTAAGAATACTAGCAACAGGTACCTTCCAGAGACCAACTGGCGATATGGTGGGGATATCACAGGCATCAGCCTCCAGGGTACTACACCAGTTCCTGGATGCCATGTCAGCACATGTCAGTGATCATGTATATTTCCCCAATGCCCGTGAGGTATTGGCCAGCAATATGCGTCTCTTCCAGCAAATAGCGGAATACCCTGAGGTACTGGGTGCTATAGACTGCACGCATACGCATCAAAGCACCAGCAGGAGGCGGGGTAGAGCCTACATTAACCGCAAGGGATACCCCTCCATCAACTGCCAGGTCGTGTGTGATGCCCAGGGCATAATAATGAATGTGTGTGCTGGCTGCCCTGGGAGCTACCACGATTCCCATATCTGGCATCTGACGCAGCTGTACCAATCATTTTCCAATGGGGACTTCCCACACGGACACCTAGTGGGGGATGCAGGTTATGCACTTGAGCCATGGCTGATGACACCCATCAGAAATGCACACACACCTGAACAGGAACGCCATAATGAGGCACACGCACAAACACGTAATATCATAGAGCATGTGTTTGGGCTGCTCAAGTCAAGGTTCCGGTGTCTGGACACATCTGGTGGAGCCTTGCAGTACACACCAACTACATGTACCCAAATGATCATGATATGTGCCATGCTACATAATATGATCCTGCGGAAACAGCTGCAGCAGGACCAGCACAGGGCTGGGCCAAACATCCCACCATTGCCAAGGCCACCACAGGCAGGGGGTGACTCGGAGGAGGAACAACCTGACCTTGTCCCAGTAGGCAGAAGGAGGCGTGCCCAGTATGCCCTGGCCTTGGCAAAGAGGCAACGCATAGCACATACGCTTGGTCAGTAGGAACACTGGGACTGATACCCGCTCTGACTCACTCATACAGTAACAGGGATGCCTAACATGACACAACCTGCTTCCAAACATGTACAGGGAGTGTAGTATGTGTATCCGACAGAGGTGGCCCTGCAGCACCACCTGAGGCATGAATGCCATGTGTTAAGTAATGTAATATCATGTACCACATGCACACCTGAGGACCCCAACTACCATCCACCCTCAAGAATCATAAACCACAAAAACACAAACCCACCTCATGGGTACCACAAGGGATAGGAACCTAGTTGTAATGCTACCCAATGCCAGAAGTATAAACATCAAGATGTGTGCAGTGTAAACACACACAGTATAGAGAATGTAGATATCAGTGCTGTAATAGAAAACAGGGTCAAAGCCCACATCAGCACCCTGACACTACCAGGTCACACGTCATACAGTGATGTACATGTGCAAAAACATGGAACAAGATACAAAATGAGGGTGACTAGCAATAAATAGCATGGATAACCACACACCCATGTTTGTACCACAACAAGAAGCAACATGGAATAGCCATGGTCAAAAACCAATGGCTAAAACTGACTACTACTATATAGCTTGCTGCAGACCACTGTCCTAATATCAGGAACTGCCCCAGGCCTATGTGCATAGGTTCATAGGTTCATACTAGGCTATCTGCCCTAGGGCATTAATAAGCCTAGCCCAGAGTTTTGTGGCTTCTGCCACCTTCAAGTTGATGGATAATATGCCCATTATTCTGCTGTGCCTCTGTCAAGCAGTGATACTGAGGTTATCCCTGGGGTATACCTGCAATCTCCCATCCATTGGTCAAGATCTCACTTGAGCGAAGCCAGTGAGGTGCTCAGCCTCACATGTACCAGGATGTTGTTCCACAGCATAGGGACTCTCTGGGTGATGAATCTGTCCCTCCAGCACATCCTATTAATATCTGTGTTGAGGTTTAGGTCTCCTGCCCTTGTAGTTCTGATGGATGTAGAGGTCTTGAGGTGAAGCATGTTCAATAATTCTGGGTTGGACATAGCCTTGTATGTCAGGCACAGGTCACCTCTGAGCAGGCGGTAAGTGACTGAATACAGCTGGAATTCCTTCAGTCGGGCAGCATAAGAAATATGTTTGAGACCCTTTCACCTCCTGTTGAGGAATTTGTGGGCCCATCCAATTTACGCCCAGGTGTTGGGTCAGATACATTCTGAATGGGGCATTGTATGCAATCATTGGTCTGATGAGTGATGAGTACAGGGAAACAATGACCTCCCTTGATCTAGATGTGAATCCCTGCATGATGAGGTGGCCAATGTAGAAGGCCTTCCAAACTACCCTGGCAATGTGAGTGTCAAACAAAAGGTTACTGTCAACCTGGGTGGCCAGGTCCCTGATAACCTCCTCTGTGCTTAGAGGATTGCCACCTAGATGGGAAGTAGTGGTAACCTTGTTCTTCCTGAAGGGTATGGCTATGCATTGTTTAGTGTTTAATGTAAGGTCATGGCTGTGGCACCAGTTATCCGTGTCTATGAGACCCTTCTGAAGGATGTCTGTGTCAGATGGGTTTCCAACTATGCTTCCCAGTTTGCAGTCATCGTCAAACTTTGTCAGCCATAATCCTCCTGTGTTTGCTCGTACTTCTGAAAAGTAGACGCTGAACAAATGTGGGCCCAGGACTGAGCCCTGTGGGACACCACTTGTGACAGCTCTGGAGTGTGACATGGCACCAGCAACTTTGACCCTGTGTGTTCCGTCACTTAGCTAGTTTGCAACCCATGCTGTGATGTATGGGTTCACAATTAAGCTGGTGATGTTTTCAATGATACCTGAGTGGGGTATTGTGTCGAAAGCCTTTGCCAGGTCAAGGTAGGCTGTGTGGACTGCCTTGCCCATGTCAATGGCCTGGGTGACTGTTTTGAAAAAGTCAACCAAGTTTAAAAGGCATGATCTGCCCTTGACAAAGCCAAACTGGATTGTATCCAATGTCTGCAAGTCCCCTATGTCTTCATTTATAATTCCCATTATGATCCTCTCCATAGCTTAGCAGAACAGGCTTGTCAAGCTGATGGGATGGTAGTTTCCGGGGTTGGTGGAGGCACCTCCATTGTGAAGTGGGTCCACCATTGCCGTATGCCACTCCTTGGGCACATATCCTGAGGTGAGGCTAAGATTAAACAGCTGCCCTAACTGTGGGTGTAATTACTCATTGAGTTAATGGAGCACACAACTGGGGACACCATCTGGTCCCATGGATAAAGTGTTTTCTGCCTTGGATAGAGCAGTTCCCACCCCAGCATTGGAGATGTTTGGGGGGCTACAATCCTCTGGTGTAGATACCCCTCCAGTTGGGGGGGGGGAATCTGCAATGAACCTGTCAGCCAGTATGTTGGCAATGTCTGTAGGTGCAGTGATATCTACATCATTCCGAACTAATTCTGAGCATATCTGGGAGTTCCCTCCCAGGTTTCAAACATAGGCAAAAAAGGCCTCATGATTGTCCCTTGAGTCCTGAGTGGGTTTACTCTCAAAACATGCCTCGGATGATTGTATGGGGGAACCCAGTGTTTTACTCACAATGAGCAGGGGTGTCTTCCCTCCTACGGATTACGCTCTATCTTGTAGTAGCTCCTTCCTTGTGTTGTAGAGCTTGTTTATGGCTAGGGTCCACCAGACTGGATGCTTGCCTGTGGTACAAAGAGTCTTTGTTTTGTTTGGGATTGCCTGATCCATGCAGTCCTGGAGGTGCTGGTAGAAGGCATTTCTAAGTTATACAGTGGCTTGGGTAATGGTGTCCGCTGGCTTGAGGGCCTTGAAAGAGACCACACCAGTCCTTAGAAATGTGAAGTCGGCATTTGAGAAGGTCTTCACTGTTTGTTTTGCCATCTGGGGTGTGGGTGGGATGTGGACTCCCACTGAGAGTAGTCCATGATCTGATCTCACCAATGATGGGTATACTTCTGGTGTTGAACAGTGTGACCCCATGTTCGTGATGATGAGTTCTAGTATGTTGCCTCCACTTGAGGGATTGGGACCAGTTGTTCCATGGCATTTCAGTGTATGAACTCATGGAACCTTTGTGTTAGAGTGTTGTGGCATGATTAGTGATCCCAGTCTATATGTGGATAGTTGGAATCACCCAGTAGGATGGTGTTTGGAGATACATTTATCCCCTTCAGTGTTTGCAGGATAGCTGTGTGAGGTACCTGAGTTTGAGAGGGTGGCATGTAACATGCTACAAACTGCAGAGCAGTCTTGCCTACGGTCACTGGCACCTGGATGGTCTCCGATGCATCATGTGTTGCCACCAACAATGAGGTGAGGGTGTCCTTGATGAATATGGACACCCACCATCCTTCTTGGTGTTGTCCGGATGCTGGTGCCGGAATGCATGATATGAGGTAACACCGATAGTGCCGGGGTGCTGTCAGAAGCTGTGAACCAGGTTTCAGGCACAGCACAGACATCAATGTGCTACATACTGAGAAGGGCATAGAGTGTGTGCAGCTTGAGGTTCAGACCTCTGGCATTGAGCAGCAGTACCCTTAGTGTCCTTCCTTTACTGTGTTCTAGGGTGGTAGGTGTAGAATCTGAATCTTGCATAAAAAGGCACAATGGGGTGGCAAGAGCATCATCCAAAATCCGGAAGCCCAGGGTGACAGGTGCAAGCCGTCCCTTGCAAATCACCGTGGCCTGTCCAGCATGTCGTCCCAGGCAGACAGACATTGGACCCCCTTTGAATGACACCATAGTCTATGCAAAATAATACAGCTGATCATCTTGTCTCTGTTTATGTGGCATCATACTTGGTGAAGGTAGGATACTGCTGAAGGTCAGGGTCATACCTGCCTGGCCTACATAATCAGAGGAATCCTCTATGTCTCTTTCCATGTAGTCCAGGGAGGTACATCTCAGGTCGTTCACACCAGCATGGATAATGACTGGGTCAGACCTGTACTTGCAGTTGAGTGACCTGAGTGCTTGCATTATGTGGTGGATTCCAGTGCCCGATAGGCAGCTTACTGTGACCTCCTCCGCACCCGATCTGGTGGCGGGGCGTCAGTGTGTCTGACTATGGAGTAACCATAGACAAGTGTGTCTGGCATTGCTTTTGGCCTTAAGGGCTGTGACTGTTTGGCACACTGACTCTGTGGTCAATGTGTTGCATGTGCTGTGCCCTGTGGAGGCAGTTGTGTGAGTGTCTGCTGTGGTGGCCACTGCCATTCCGGTAGAATCCTGATCAGAGTCTCCGAGAATGTCTCTGTGTGTCTATGTGTATGATCTTAAGTTGTGATAGTGCCATGTGAGACTGGATTTGTGATGTGTGTGTGGTTACCTTCACCTTCTCTCTGGTCTTGCTAGTCCTATGTTGAGAGAGCTCAGCCTCCACTTTGGCTATATAGTTGCATCTCTCACATGTATGTGTGTTTTATGGCAGAAGGAGAGGGTTGTCAGTGTACATGAGGCAAGTGTAACATTGCCTCAATATTCCCAGGTTCCCCAGCTGAGCAGGAGAGGACACTAGCAACTGATCTCTAGACATGCTAGAAGGAATAGACAAAACAATGTTGGAATACAGGGAGATATCAAGCCCCCCAAACCACATCATACTGTTTGATTGACAATAGCTACACATACACGGTGTTTCATAGTGTCATAGTCTACTACTAGGCTATCTGCCCTAGTGCATGTATAAGCCTAGCCATAGTGATGTGGCTATTGCCACCCCTTATACTGGTAATAAGTGTACAGAATAGATTCTGAAGATTGTGCCTCTGACTTAGTAGTGACACAGTATGACCCCCTTACGTAATTGAATAACATGACTGTGCCTCTGTCTAGTCTGTGCCTCCATCTCATATGCAGTTGTCCAGATGTCTCCTGAAGAGAGTCAGTGAGGGACTCTGTCAAACATGGACTGGGATACTCTGCTAGAGTGTGAGATGCCTCTGAGTTATGACTCTGTCCCTCCAGCATGTCCTGTACATGTATGTGCTGAGGTTAAAATCCTCAGCTCTCGTGGCTCTGGTGGATTTGGATTGCTTGCAGTGGAGCATGTCCACCAAATCCCGATTGGACATGGTCTTGTATGTCAGGCATAGGTCACCTGTACGTATGCGGTATGACACTGAACAAAGCTGGATTTCCTCTATTCTGGAAGCATATGACATGTGTTGAAGAACCCTGATCTTCATGGTAGGTACTTTTGGGGTGTCTCCAGCTGTTGCAATTGCTGGGTGAGGTACATACCATATGGGGCTTTGTATTCAATCATGGGCCTGATAAGGGAGAAGGATAGTGGAACAATGACCTCCTATGATCTTGATGGAAAACCCTCCATGATAAGGTGGGCAAGATAGAAAGTCTTCCTAACCACTTTGGCAACAGGGTGTCAAAGAGATGTCACTATCTACATGTGTCCCCAGGTGTCTGATTTGTTGTCTGTGCTCAGTGGGTTGCTGTCTATGTATTGATCTGTGGGTACTTTGTTCCTCCCAAAGGGGATGAATACACATCAGTTGCATTCAGTTTCAGGCCATGCGTCTGGCACCAACTATCTGCCTTTGTGACGGCATTCTGTAGTATTTGTGTGCCGGCTGATGTATTCACTATGGTGCCTAGGTTGCAGTCATCTGCAAACTTTGTCAGCCACAACCCCCCTATGTTTGCTTTCACATCTGAAAAGTAAATACCAATTAAGAGGGGTCCCAGGACACATCCTTGTGGGACACCACCTGTGACTGGCTTCGAATCTGACAAGGCACCTGCAATGTTGACTTTATGGGTTCTGTTTCTTAGCTATTTTGCAACCTATCCTGTGACATATGCCGTTATATGTCAGCTGTTGAGCTTGGCTATGATGCCTGAGTGTGGTATTGTGTCACAGGCCTTAGCCAAGTGCAGGTAGGCTGTGTGGACTGCGTAGCCCTCATCGATGGCCCTACTGACAGTTTCATAGTTGTCAACTAGGTGCAAAAGGCAGGATCTGCCCTGTACAAAGCTGAACTAGGTGGGAACAAGGGTCCGTAGGTCAGTAATGTGTCTGTGTAAGAGCTCCATAATGACTTCCCCCATATCTTTGCAGACAAGGCTGGTTAAGCTTGTGTGGTGGTAGTTGCCATGGTCTGTGGAGGCATCTCCTCTGTGGAGTGGGACCACTGTTGCCGTACGCCAGTGTTCAGGTACATATCCTGTAGCAAGACTAAGGTTAAATAGCAGTTGTATCAACGGGTCCAGCCCCTTCTGGAGTTCACATAGCATGCAACTGGAGATACCAGCAGGTCCCATGGATGCTGTGTACTTGTCTTTGCTGAGTGTGGCTCTCACATGGACATCCAAGATGACAGTGAGGTTACATACAGCAGTGATAACTATCTTCTTTTGGGGGTGAGGGAGGGGGTAAATCGCACTGAAGCTGTCCGCCGGAATGTTGCCAATATCTGTCAGGTCACTGGAATATATGTTGTCATGTACCAACTCTGAGCATATCCGAGGGTTCACAACCAGGTGTCTGACATAACTGAAGAAATCAGTGTGGTTACCTTCATTGTCTTTAGTGATTTATGTCCCCAAGTTGACCTTGCATGTCTTTATGAGATAATGTAGCTTTCTACTAGTGCTGATCACAGCTGTCTTCCCTTTTGGAGATGTAGCTCTGTCTTGCATTAG
This sequence comes from Protopterus annectens, assembly GCF_019279795.1. Taxonomy (NCBI): domain Eukaryota; kingdom Metazoa; phylum Chordata; order Ceratodontiformes; family Protopteridae; genus Protopterus; species Protopterus annectens. The sequence continues at coordinate 824,898,109 of NC_056732.1, forward strand.
TAACCGTCGTCTGTCATACAGTTTGTTTATGGCTGGGGTCCACCAGACAGGACACTTTCCCTTTGCGGAGAGGGTCCTGTTTTTATTTGTGATTGCATGGTCCATGCTGTCTGACATCTAGCTAAGGGGAGGTCATTGTGGTTCTGCAGTTATCTTTCATCAGCATTAGAAATGACCACAACAGCCCCTGTGGGGTGTACCTCATGCAGACACATCCAGCACCTGTAAAGTCCACAACAGTACCTCACCAGGAGTATGACAGAGCTGGAACACATGTAATGTGTAGTCTGATTAAACAGAGTGCAGCTCCACACACTGCCATGCTGTCCACCCAGATGCAAGCTGTGCCTGATGTAGAAAGCCATGTCCAAGCTGGAATCAATGCACATGCTGCACCTTGTACAATCTGAATGGCAGGGAGCTATGCACATGAGGGACCTGAACCCCAGCACTGACATATATAGGACAGGCTGTACTGCATTATCCAAAACACAGAAGCCACCCCCACACATGAGTAAACTACCAGTACAGGTTGTCCGTAGAGACACTCGTTGAGTCCCCTCAACAGGAATCCTAATGAGTGCATGGGAGATGGGAGGTTTACCCTGGGTATCAATGTTATGTCACAGGTAGACAGAGGCACAGTATACTAAACAAGACATATGTCATGGCAAACTTCACTTACAATGTGTTGATGGACAAACACACTCTCCGACTAGCATTAGAAATGGCCTAGGGCATATCGGTAGTGTTCGCCAATGTACACCCATGTTGTGGAATACACTAATGATGTTGGATGAGGCTGTTGTAAGTAGTTCACATCTGAACATAATGCAACATGGTCAGATAGGTTCATAGGTACATAGGTTTATACTAGGCTATCTTCCCTAAGGCAGGTATAAGCCTAGCACACAGTTCATTGGCATACACCACCCCTTGTATGGAAACAGTACTGTGCCCATTATTGTGTCATGCCTCTCTCCAGCAGTGACACCGTGACGATCCCCGGGTTAAACATATGACCTTCCATCCACAGGTCAAGATACCTCTTGAACACAGCCAGCAAGGTGCTCTGCCTCACATGGACCGGGATTGTATTACACAGCATAGGGAGTCTCTGGGTGATAACTTCATCCCTCCAACATGTCCAACATACAACCCTGCTAAGGTGTAAGTCACCTGCACTAGTGGTTCAGGTGGATCTGCCGATTCTGAGGTGGAGCATGTCCATTAATCCCTGTTTGGACATGGCCTCGCATGTCAGGCACATGTCACCTCTAAGCAGACGGTATGTGAGTGAATAGAGTGGGAGTGTCTTCAATCTGGCAGCATATGACAGCTGTTGGGGTTCCTTGATCCTTTAGGTGGGGGACATTCAGGGTGTCTGCAATTGCTGCAGATGTTGGGTGACATACAGCCAGAATAGGGCATTCGACTCAATCACCGGTCTGATAAGTGAAGAGTACAGGGGAACAATGACCCACTAGATCTGGATGTGAATCCCATCCTGAGCAGGTGGGCAATGTAGAAGGTCTTTCTAGCCACTTTAACAATGTGAGTCTCAGAAGAACGGCGACTGTCAACCTGGGTCCCCAGGTCCATGATAACCTCCTCTGTGCTTAGAGGATTGCCACCTATATGGTAGCTTGGGGTCACCTTGCTTTTCCTGAAGGGTATGTCTACACATGTTGTGCACTTTGACTTCAGGCCATGGCCCTGGCACCAGCTATCAGTTACTGTGAGTCCCTTCTGAAGGATATCCGTGTGTGATGCACTGTCCACCATGGTGCCCAGTGTGCAGTCATCTGCAAACATTGTCAGCCAAAGTCCTCCCATGTTGGCCTGTACTTCTGGGAAGTACATGACAAACAATGGGGCCAAGGACTGAGCCCTGTGTGACACCACCTGTGACCAGCCTGTAGTCTAACATAGTGCCAGCAACTCTAACCCTGTGGGTCCCATCCTTAAGCCAGTTTGCAACCCATCTTGTGACATATGGGTTTACATTTCAGTTGTTAGGGTTTTCTACAATACCTGAGTGGGGTATTGTGTTGAAAGTGTTTGCAAGGCCAAGGTAGGCTGTATGGACTGCCTTTCCCCAACAATGGCCTAAGTGACCAATTTGAAGATGTCAACCCAGTACAAAAGGCATGATCTGCCCCTGACCAAGCCAAAATGGGATGGGTACAATGTCTGCATGTCCCCTATATCTTTGTTTATGAGCTCAATTATGATCCTCTCCATAGATTTGCAGACTACACTTGTTAAGCTTATGGGGCAGTAATTACCAGGGTCTGTAGAGGCACTGCCTTTGTGCAGATGTGCACAACTGGACCCTAACCAGGCTGTTGTGCACACTATGGAAATGTAAGGTGGTGATAGGACTAAAGCCCAGGATACTGACCACCACAGTGAAAGTACTGAAACACTACACTATACAGTGCTACAGTGTTAGGTCAGTATGAACGGATGTTGACAATTGTGTGCAAAGTATCCCATGCAAAACCTGCAGGCACAGTATACTCCCTGTTTTGTTCACACAAAAGCATTAGGACAGTAACTACACAACATGGCACAGAACACACAACCATAAACTGGAGGTATTTGTTGAAGGTCACACTCATCCACAAATGTGATGGGCTGCAGAGTTCAACATATGTAAAGCCCACACTGGGCATGCTCACACACTTAGATAAATGAGACATCTTTCACACAACATGCCATGGGAAGGCTGAACTGGGCATGCTCACACACTTGGTCCAAATGTTACTCCTAGCAACTGTGAAAGCACACCAGAGGATGCTCATTCCCCTTTCTAGACACTGATCATGTAAGCACCCTATAAGTAAATCGGAGAAAAGGAATTTCTCAGTAATCCGAATAGCGCGCTCCGCTAATGCGTCTGTCTGTAGTGTCATAACATAGTTAGGTAGGGGTTTGAATCCAGCAGGTGGCAAGTGTGTGTGAAGGGTGGTAAGTGAGTATGCATGAAAGAAGCATCCCTTTTGGCAACTGGGAAAATACACCACAGGATGATCATTCCACTTTCTAAACTCTGATGATGTCAGCACCCTATAAGTATATCAGGGGAAAGGAAACCTCCCAGTAAACCGAATAGCGCGCTCTGCTAATGTGTCTGTCTGTCGTGTCATAACATAGTTAGGTAGGGGTTTGAATCCAGCAGGTGGCAAGTGTGTGTGTGAAGGGGGGTAAGTGTATATGAAAGAAACATCCCTTTTGGCAACTGGGAAAATACACCACAGGATGATCATTCCACTTTCTAAACTCTGATGATGTCAGCACCCTATAAGTATATCAGTGGAAAGGAAACCTCCCAGTAATCCGAATAGCGCACTCTGCTAATGTGTCCGTCTGTAGTGTCATAACATAGTTAGGTAGGGGTTTGAATCCAGCAGGTGGCAAGTGTGTGTGAAAGAAACATCCCTTTTGGCAACTGGGAAAACACACCACAGGATGATCATTCCACTTTCTAAACTCTGATGATGTCAGCACCCTATCAGTATATCAGGGGAAAGAAAACCTCCCACTAATGCGAATAGCGCGCTGTGCTAATGCGTCCGTCTCTAGTGTCATAACATAATTAGGTAGGGGTTTGAATCTAACAGGTGGCAAGTGTGTGTGAAGGGGGGTAAGTGTGTGTGTGTGTATGAAAGAAACATCCCTTTTGGCAACTGGGAAAACACACCACAGGATGCACATACCCCTTTCTAAATGATATCACAATTATGTATGGCTTTTGATTACAGACATGCCACGTGTGTTTTGCACACACAGAATGCCCATGTGTGTGGGTTGTCACTCACAATAATGCAAGACATTGATTAAACCAGTTATGGCAATGCACACATGATGTATGTGTGTACCAAATACACATATGTACCTGTGACCTTCAATAGTTACCATGTGTGATGCCTGCCACATGTGAATACATGGTATTTGCACAGAGTAACATTATGACCGTGGTCTTCTGTGCAGGTGCAGCATGTGGGATGTGTACATACAGTGTGAGATGTAGATACTATCAGCCTAGTAGTGAGGGATGCACACCTGGTCTGGGGCATATAGTCTACATGTTGTTGATGTACAGGAGCTGCATGTTTTCACCTGTTGTGGGAGTGGTAAGACAGCATTCCATAGCAATGCAGTGACTGCATGCTAAGAACCATTCAGCTAGGGTTTTGTAGCTACACTAAGTCATTAGCATTCAGTAATTTGTCAGAATCCCTGGTGAGGGTCTGATGCCAACCAAGGTCAGGGTCTACCAGCCTGTGTCACTTGCTCAGTGATCCCTTCCATGTTCCCTATCATGTATCCCAGTGAGGGACATCCCACATCAGCTGTGGTGGCATGGACAATGACTGAGTCATATGTGTCCATGCATCTGACTGACTTGTATGTTTGTGTTATGTGGTGAACCATAGTGCCCCATGAGCATATCACTGTGACCTACACCTTTTCCAGCCTGGTGAGCATTGTCTCACTGTACTGGACAATAAAAGTACCTAACACAACTGCGGCAGTAGTGTTGTATAGCTGTACAGACTGTGCTTGTTTGACACACAGGATTTGTGTGCTATGTGTTATGCGTGCTGTGTGCAGGCCTAATGTATGCCTGTGTGCCAGCTGCAGAGATGTCTGCCAGTCATGCAGGATGCTATCCTTAGGCGTCACAACTGACCTGTTGTGTTTCCATGCTTGTATTGCTGTCCGTGTAGGTCCACATCAGATTGGTATTGCTGTCACTGTAGTATTTCATGCCACCAGACAGGTTATACCAGTACTGGGTTCAGAGTGCTTAGTCCACAGTTTGGCCATGTGTTTCCATCTCATACATGTGATGTACATCCATGGGTAGGGGATAGGGTTGACTGTGTACATGTGGCAGCTGTGACATTACTACATGACACACATATTCCACAACTGTACCATAGAGGTGACTGACAACTGACTTTTGCACATGCTACCATAGTATTGAGATTACATTGGTGATTAACAGCACATAGGGACAATGGTGATAAAGATACATAGGTCCATAGGTTCGTACAGGGATGTCTGCCCAGGGCATGTATCCACCTAGCCAGAATGTGTGTGCCTTTCAACATGCATTGTGAATCTGTCTTGCTATGCCCTTTTCCAAGGTTAGTATACTGTGCCTCTGTCTCACAGTGACACATAAGTGATACCCAGGGTAACCCTACAATGTCACATCCTGTCATTAATATCACTCTTGAAGATAGTCACTGAGTCAGTCTGCCTAACCTTTATTGGGATAATATTCAGGAATGAAGGGAGCCTCTGAGTTGTGAATGTGCCCCTCCAGCATGTCCTGTGTATATCACTCCTGAGGTTCAAGTATTTCCAGCGTGTATCCTGGTGGGATCTGGATATTCTGAGATGCAGCATGGCCATTAACTGAGGGTATGACCTGGCCTTCTATGTCAGGCACAGATTGCCTATGAAGAGGCAGTATGTCACTGAGTAGAGCTGCTGTTACTTTAACCAGTCAGTATGTGGCATCTGTTTGAGCCCTTTGATCCCCTTGTCGAGGTACATATGTGGTATCTCCAGTTGCTGCAGGTGTCTGGTAAGGTGCATGCCGACAGGTTCATCATAGTCAATTATGGGCATGATGAGGGATGAGTAAAGGGGCACAATGTCCACCCCTGATCTACATGTGGATCCCATGATGATGTGGCCCATATAACATGCTTACCTAACCACTTTGTCCATGTTGTTGTCAAATGGTAGAATGCTATCAACCTGTGTACCCCAAGGTCCATAATTCCTTCGTCTGTACTTAATGGATTAACACATATTTGGTACGTTGTGGTCACTCTGTGTTTGACAAAGGGGATAACTATACGCTTTCTGTCATTCATGTTGAGGCCATGGCTGTGGCACAAGTCGTGTGTTTCCAAGAGTCCCTTTTGGAGGGTGCGTGTGTTAGCTGGTGAGTTGATTATGGTGTCCGGTTTGCAGTCACCTGCGACTTGCTGAGCCACAGTACTTCCATGTTGGCCTGTACCTATGATAAATATATAATGAAGATGACAGCTCCCAGGGCTGTGCCTTGTGGGACACCACTTGTACCAGGTTGGAGGCTGACATGGCTCCAGCAATTCTACCATGTGTGTTCTGCCCTTGAGCCACTGTGCAATACCCATAGTGACATAGGGGTTAATATGTACACTGGTGAGCTTCCCTAGAATGCACAACTGGGTATTGTATCCAAGGCTTATGCAAGGTTCAGGTAGGCTGTGTACACCTCCTTCCCCTTGACAGTGGCCTTGGTGACTGTTTCAAAGAAATCAAACCGGTTGGAGAGGCAGGATTTGCCATTGACAAAGCCAAACTGTGTATGGTGACATGTCTGTAGGTCCACAATATCTAGATATGTGAGGTTCATGATGATCCTTGCCATAGCTTTGCAGACAAAGCTAGTCGGACATATGGGTTGAGTAGTGTCCAGGATCCGTGAAGGCACCACCTGAATGTTGAGGGACCACTGTTGCTGTATGCCACTCTCTGGCCACATACCGTGTATTAAGGCTGGGATTGAACAGTGGTGTTATGTCTGGGTGTAGCTCTTCTCATGGTTCATGTAGGACACAGCCTGGGACACTGTCTGGTCCCATTGATGCAGTGTTTATTGCTTTGGGAAGGGCATCTCTTACCTGAGCATCTGTGATGTCAGGGGGGGCAGCACTGTGCCACTAGACATATGTGCCCTTTTGGTGTGGTGGGGGGAGAAGGCAGCATTGAACCTGCCCACTAGGATGATGGCAATGTCTGCATGTTTTGTATTTTGTGTGACATCTTGGATTACCTCTGAGCATATCTGAGTAGTACCACCCAGGTTACTAACATAACTACAGGCAGCCTTGTAATTATCCTCAGTGGCTTGTGGAACCCTCTCTCAAAGATGGCCTTAGACAATCATATGGGTGCCTGTAGTTGTCTTCCAATACTCATCAGTGGTGCCTTCACATTTTGGGAGGTTGTTGTATCATGTAGTGGCGTCATCCTTCTATTGTATAGTGTGTTTATGGCTGGTGTCCGGCACCCAGGACATCTGCCTTTGGAGAATTGGGTCATGCTTTCATATATGGCTTCATGATCCATGCATTCCTGAATGTGTCCATAGAATGCCTTTATAGAGGTATCTGCAGTCTGGTCTATATTGTCAACAGGCCTTGGGCCTTTGAAGGTTTCCACATCATTTATGAGGGGTGTGAAATTGCTTGACATGAGCTGTTGACAGACGTGCCGCCCTCCAGACAGAGCAAGGTGAGGGTCACAGTTAGCTACTTGTCGGGTGATAGCATGTGCCACATAACACAGGCACACAGGTCACTCCACAGCAAGTACAGCTATGAGGCAGACATTGTCCATGCTGGTGCAAACAACCTGAAACGTACCTCCCTGGACCACATGGCAAGAGACACAGAGGAGCTCTTACAGCACCCTCTCAAACTCAGGACTCCCACACAGCCTTCATGCTGACACAGGACAGTTTAGATTACTCTGCAAACACCATCATACTGAGTGACGTCAGCTACCCAAACATAGACTGTGAACATTACACAAGCCACAATACCCAAGCTCTAGGGTTCCCATAGATCATACATTCTTTGGCTATGGAACAGGTAACCAACCTTCCCACAAGAGGGGAAGATATACTAGACCTGATCATCACAACCATGAGTACAAACAGCTCACCACTGAGTATATCCCTCATTGTTGCAATCAAACCATATACTCATCACACTGGAGTACTGGATCCCCCACATATGCAAACCTCAAACACATCGATGTGTGTGTTGGAAATGTCCCTATTAGCAACTGTGACAGTACAGTACAGGATGCAGATTCCCCTTTTGAAACACTGATGATGTCAGGACTGTATAACTATATTACCTGTAGTAAAGTCCTCCAGTAATTCGCATAGCGCGCTGCTAATCGTCTTTCTCCAGTGTCATAACGTAGTTAGGTAGGGGTTTGAATCCGGCAAAAGGAATATATGTGTGTTAGTATGAGTGGGGTTTATGTGTGTGCACTATGCTGGGAGGGTTAACTGCCTTTTGACAACTGGGAGAACACACTACAGGGTGCACATCCCTCCTCCTACACACAGATGATGTCAGCACCCTCTAAGTACAGCATTAGTAGGGATTTCTCCAACTACTGCAAATAGCACACTCTGCTAATGTGTCTGTTTCTACTGTCATAACACAGTTAGGTATGGGTTTGAATCTTGCAAATGGAAAGTATGTGTTTTACTGTTGGTGGGGTTAGTGTGTGTGCACAATGATGGGGTGGGATGTGGCTTTTGCCACATGGGGCTATGCACTGCAGGGTGGTCATTACCCTTCACAAGCAGTGATGTTGATAGCACCCTATACAAACAAAACTACAAAAGAGAAGGTGGTGGTACCAATAACACATGTAAGGTAACACTTCTTCAAGTAATGTCCACAAAACGGAGTAGGATAATCAAACAATTCTTTTATTCTATACAGACAACATGACAACAGACAACTGCCAGTACTCAGTATAGTGTTACATGCTACTGTAACATGCACATGTACCCAAATATACCTAGATAGTGCTCTGAAGCCTGAATGTGGCAAGTGTGTGGATGTGGGATGTGTCTGTGTGTGCATTTCCATATGGGAAACATGTTTGATGTGGCAATCAGGGTACTACAGTACCTGATGCACATTACATCTTTCAACCGATGAGGTTGCCTGCACCCTGTGAGTACAGGTAGAGAAGGGGCCAGTAGTAAACAACATAGTGCACTTCTCAAATGTGTACCTGTCATGTATCAACAGCTACTCATGTAGGGTGATAAATAATGGGAATGGCAGGTGAGCGTGTGCATGTGTGTGGGTAGCAGGGTGTGTATAAATGCATGTGTGACAGAATAGTTACATATAGCTGAATCTACGTAACAGCACAAGATGCGCATTGCCATAGTCAATGTTAGCATGTGATGGTGTGCAGCTGGTACACTTTGGTAAGTAGTATGGGTGCATATAACAATTGAGGACAGTCATACAGTTACTGCAGCAGAACTGCTGGGATATACACACAATTATACTGGAACAGTGAACAGTTACCAACATGTTACTACTTATACACATCTATGTAGTCACCCTGTGCATCAGCAACGTGTTTACCTTTACCTGCACCGATGTTGTAGTATGCAGGAGGTGGCACAGTGTCATCATATGCACAGGGTGTGGGTTAGGTATGCCCAAGCCAGCCACTGGTAACACCAATTGACATGTGTGTGTATGTGTGTTTGTGAGGGGCAGCAGTACAGGGTGGACCGGTGTTGGTGCAGTGTGTGTGTGTAAGTGTTTGCCCTAGGTGATAGGTTTCTGCATGTGTGTAAGCACACACACAGTACCACATAATGGCTGCCATGTACAGGGTTTTGTGGACAGCCACAGACTGCACCTGTCAGGTCATCCAGATCAGTGTCTGTGGGCACGGACACGGTACCTGTGCCTGGCAGGGGTGCTACGGGCCGTATGCGGTACTAATCCAGACTGGGTACTGTCATCGGAAGCAGGGGTGTGTTGACTGGACACAGTTCCCTGTTGGGACTGTCCAGAGCCATGTGCACGTGGTCTCCTGGGGCGTCTTGATGACAGCACAGACCCAGCATTGCTGGGTCTGGTACTGGCACTTGAGGTGCGCGTGTGGGCCTGTTGTCCGCGGCCACTACCAGCTGGTGCTGTTGCTGGCATATGGCCACGTCGACGTCGCAAACGCACACCATCGCCCTGGCCCATGGACATCTGGTTGTGGAGCAGCTGTTCTATGCCCCCACAACGTCTGTCAACGACATCTGTGAAGTTACGGATAGCATTCGCAACGTCACGTATGCCATCTGTCATGGCTGTGTGACATTCTCTCAGCTCCCTCAGACCCTGTCTGGTGTACCTTTCCATACGTGCCTGTGCCTGCATGACAGTTCGAAACATAGTGGAGGTTGACATACCTCCTTGGGCATGTCGGCCAGAGGCAGTACGGCCACGGATGCCCCCACGAGAACCCATGGGCGACTGTCTGCGTGGTACCATTGGAGGCCCCTGCTCATGGCTGCCTTGTGGGGATGCATGTACCACAGGTACCACATTACCCTGATCTATGCCCACTGCAGACTGTCCATCACCTAGGGACAATGGTGACAAAGGATGTAACGGCAGGATGACTGTGCGCATTGACAGGGTTGAAAGCTGTGTACTGTCAATTGGCTGACCAATGGTGGACCCAGACACACCTTCCTGCACCATTACAGACATTTCATCATCATCAGTACCTGGGGCACAAGATTCAGGTTCCCTGCTGCAGGTCACCAGAGCAGCACCAGAACCTACAGGAGGAAAACATGGAACACAGATTACAGTCTCCATACATATTTGACAGAGATGCATTTCAATACTAATGCACACATTCAGAAATGGACACATGCACTCATGGACACTAACACACATGCACACTTGGGCACAGGCACACTTGCACACATGCACACCCCACAGTAAACACAAACATCAGTACCGTGTTACACTACTCAATCTACTACAACTGTATTACGGGTATTGTGAACACAGTCACCAGCAAGTCTACTACAGAGTTACACTACTCTTCCTAGTTTTCTAAATTGCTTTACAGATAATGTTAAAAGACTCACCAGCATGTATGGCCTGCCTCGTTGCTAGATGGGAGGGACCTGGAAGTGTGAAGAGAGTAATGTCAGTGGGCACATGTGTGCCATTTGTTTTGCACATGATACAGTACAATAGTACACTAGTTCCCTTATACACATCAGCTGCACATAATGTCTGTATATATATCATGATGACAGATACATACCACATGCACACCTTATGCGTGCATGAAGTAACAGTGTACAGAACAGTCATATGTACATACCAGGGGTTAACTCTAATCTCACCCTTACCTCTCTTCAAACGACACCTCAAACTGTACTTCCAAAACCACTGGCTTTGTTCTTCTTGGAGTACAGGCTAACGTCCCTCTCCCTACCCTCTCTTTACCTTTAACCCCTCATTGTGCATAGAAACTAGCTTCTACCCTGTTTCTTTCACCTTGATGTCCTTCTATGCTCTGACCTACTTCTCCCATCCCTCCCACATCCTCTTGACTGTCTTCCTTCTTTTCCTCACTTCCCTTCTTGACTCCTGCCTCTTCCATATCATTGTATCTTTCATACTCCTTCTACTTCTCTACCCTTCTGAGCCCTAACTATTATGTATCTGGCTTTTGCCTTATTGCATAACCGTTATGCTTTAGATAGGATTGCTTTTAAACCAACGGTACATTGTGTATGACTCTAAACTGTTTGAATTCCTTACATGTATGTTGATTTAGTTAACAGGCTGGTGTACAATTCTATCAAGTTGGCTGTCTGTATTAACAACTTGTCTGTCTGCCTTTATTACGTTATGTGTGGAGCTTTTCTCCACAGGCCTCTACTGAAAATGGACATATATCCAGCTAGACTATCTGGGTCAACAAATGTAAAAGTAATAACAATAAATGAATATGGCATCTTACCTGCATGCTCGGTGTCTTGCTGCTGTGTGGATCCAACCTCCATCATGATGCATGGGTATTGCTGTTGTTGTTCTGGGGCTGGATCCACAACACTTAGCAGTAGCCCCTCCTGTCTGGTGAGGGGGGGGGGTATGTGGCCACCCCTCCACCTGTGGCAACCTGTTGCCTGCGGATATCTGCAGCACGCTGGCGGACATTTCTTATCAAATCACTGCAGTGATGTCTCACCTGCTCATATGTCCTATCATGCATGCCAACATCATTTATCCTGCTAACGAGGTTTTGCCACAGTGCAGACCTCTCCTGCTGATTCTGGGTGGTGCGTGAGAACAGGATGGCATAGTCACGCACCAGGCTCTGGTGAATCATGCCATCCTCTGCAGCAGAATATGATGGGTTCATTTTTGGAGCCATGTCAAGCTGGAAAGGTACACAAACAGGTTATCAGCATAGTATCTCAACAATACATGGTACACATTCTATACAGGGCGTATTAACTTCTACTTATTACTGCTTGGTTAAAACTTGATTACAGTGTAGCTATCATTCTATGTCATTTGTACTAAGCACTTGGCCTTCAGACCAGTTGTTTTACATTAGGGAGGTTGGTGGCAAGCACTGTGGTGGTAGGACACATATCTTTCATCCATTGAAGTTGGGAACTGCTGATTGAGACCCCAGTGTACAAGTGTATTAGTTCTGGTATGGGCAGTTGGCCTTCAGGCCAGTTATTTAACATTAACAAGGTTTGTGGTCTGCACTCGTGTGTGACAATAGGCTGTACTCTCCCATTCATAGCTGGGGACATCTGGTTTCAGGTTTATAGTGCCTGCATATCTGAGCTGTATCTTACTGACATTGCTACACCTTGTTTGCTGTAGCAACCACTACATCCAGGCCTCCTGGATCTACCTTTGTTTATATGCTTGTTATTTGTTAGCTTGTTATTTCACTGGTATGCTACTTCCACATAGTACACAGCTTGTCAACACGTCTGTGACTCACTACTGATATCTGCATTGCTTACTGTACGTGTTTCCATGTTACACATGACAGCAAGTGACTGCTTCTCATTGTTGCATTTACTTAATTGTGACACATTGCACTTAGGTTACCTGGCACTTGCTCACTGACGCTTTTATATCAGTCAGCAGTTGTAGGTAATGTCAGTACACCCTCACTCCCCACTGGACCTTGTTTTCAATCATTAATTATTACAGAATTCAGAATAGTATTCTAGCATGTCCAGAGGTCAGTTGCCAGTTCCCTCCCCAGTCCAGCTGGTGAGTGTGGTACTCCAGAGGCAATGTTGGAACAGATGCATGTACACAGACAACCCCCTCCTCCTAACAACAAATTCAATCTCATGTGAGTGATGCAACCATATACCAAACTGGAGGCTAGGCTCTGTCTACTCAATACCGCCATAACCAGTCAGGTGGCCAAGGAGACCACACACTACACTTCCAGTCTCACATAGACCTACCACAACAGCAGACCTAACACATGATCACACATGAACATACTTGTAGGCTCGGACCACAGCTATACCTATGCAGCAGAGACCTCCTAAGCAGACATCCATGCATGCAACCACTACCACGGAAACGAACATGTGCAACACATATCACACAAAGCCAATGTGCTGAACACTCACAGCCATTAACAGTAAACAACACACCTCATACACCTGTACTAGGTGCCTCTATCATCAGGCACACTAACATCACGTTCACCAGGCTTAACGAGGTGAGGGTCACGGTGTGCAGCCTGTCGGCCACTATGACCTGCCACATAACACAAACACTCAGGTAACCCCAAGGCAAGTACAGGTATGACTCAGTCAATGTCCATGCTGGTGTGAATGGCCTGACACATTCCTCCCTGGACTACATGACATGAGACAGTACAGAGCTCTCTGAGCATGTAGCCCAAGACAGTTTGACCCTGACCTTGAGTAGCATCCTACCCTCACCTAGAATCATGCCACAATATCAAGGCACGATGATCCCTTCCAACAATTGACTGACATACTGGTGTCATTCACAGGTGTGCCAATGCCTGCCATCTTGGGGTGGTATGCTTTGCTAGGGACAGCTTGCACCTGTCGCCCCTGTCCTATTGGAATTTGGCGGAGCCTCTTGCTACACCCATAGTGCCTGTATTAGGCAAGGCTCATAAGGCAAACCCACATCCATTTGTATCACAAAGGATGAGGAAGTAAGAGTGATGCTACTCAACACCAGAAGTCTAGACCTAAGGATGCACGCACTCAAAACCCTACTTGACATTCTGGACATCGATATCTGTGCATTAACATGAACCTGTTTCAGGTTTCACAGGAGCACACCAGTACTACCAGGTTATAGCTGTTACCATTCTTGTCAGCCCCAACACTTGAACAAAGGAGGGGGAGTATCAGTATTCAATGCAGATTCTCACGCCTCCACATTGGTGGCACAGTACAACATAGGTGTTAGGCCATTGAGTACAGAAGACGTAGTTGGGGACCTGGGGAAGAAACATGGTAGCGGTCTGTCATTTGTCAACCACATGGCCAATGTGGATTGAGAGACATGTCATATAGCCCAGCTAATCATGAGGGATTCACATGTATGGCAGTGGAGGTCATTGTGCCTCTTTACTCATCCATCATCAAGCCTATAATTGCATACAATGCACCTTTTGGGATGTACCTAACCAGACACCCACAGCAACTGGTACAGGACAACAGTACCTCATCAAGGGGATGCAATGGCTCACACAGATGTCATATGCTGCCCAGGTAAAGTAAATCCAGCTGGACTCAGTGGCTTATTGCCTGTTCAGAGGCAATCTGTGCGTGCCATATACAGCCATGTCCTACCCAGCAGTAATGAACATGCTGCACCTCAGGCAATCAGAGTCCCATACAGCCACATGCTCAGGAGAGCTGGACCTCAGCACTGACATACATGGACATGCTGGAGGGGCATATTCCTAACCGAGAGGCTCCCTTCACTCTGTAATGAGCTCACACTACAGGTTAGGCAGAGTCCCTCATTGACTCTCTTCCATAGGAATCTGGATGACTGGATGTAGATCATAGTTGTACCCCAGGTATCACTTCGATGTCACTGTTAGACGGAGGCACAGTATACTAACATCGAACAAGGGCATAGCAGCATAACTTGTAAGTGGGTGGCGAAAGACAAACACATTCTACTAGGCTTACCAATGCCCTAGGGCAAATAGTCTAGTATGAACCTATGAACATGTGTGTACTGCTATAGTACTTCTGCCATATGTTGCATGTGTGTGTGTTGTGGGGGATGCACAGGTAATGGCCGGATACTTCTGCACAGGCGACACATCTGACACATTCTGGGTGTTCATCCCTACATACTGGATGTGTGTTGCCATCCAACCCAACCCTGTGATGTGCACACATTACTCAGCCTGGATTTACAAATCCAAACAACACCACAAGCACAGTACACTACCTTGCTATGTATGCATTTAATTACACAGTTATTCAGTAGTTATGACAGTGATGCTATCCATGCAGCCCATTGGGCCAGTGGAAGCCACAACACACACCGCCAGCACCTTTGCATATGCTTACCACAGACATCCCACATACTGCATGTACTGTGCACACACATATCTAACCCAGAACAACTGCACACCAGTTATTAATCCTGTCCAGTGGAGTACAGATACAGACATATTGTATAACAATAGTAGGAGGCTACTGCAGCACAGGGCAGATTCACATGACAGCAAGGCATCTGTGGTCAGCAGTGTTAAGATGCTTCACATTCACCAAATGCACAGATATTGGCTACATTGTTGCAGACAGTTTAGGTGCAGGTACCCCCCCCATTCTCCTACACATGGGGTATTAGTTATCCCAGATGACTGTCACCTCCCTATCCTCTCACATGTCCAGGTGAGAGCCACCTTCATCATTGCGGAACACATAGCATCACTGTTACGAAATGGTATCTCTGGATGTGTGCTACATTCACCCCTGGAGGACATAGCACCACATGACAGACTGATATTAATCCCTGGCCATACTACAGGATATGTACCTGAACAGTGCCATACATACACAGTGGTCCCACACCAATGAGGAGGAACCTCTACTGACCCTGGGAACTACTGCATCATATGCACAACTGGCCTTGTGTTCTAAGCTATGGAAGTGTTAAGTATGGGCAACATGTACAGCAATATTACATATGTTTATATTTCAGGACTATGTACACACAACCTATCTCATGGACATACCTATAGATAGTGAACTATGATACATTTGGAGGTGTCACAGTATACACAGGATTAACCTGCTACTTTGCATTACCTGTGTTTGTGGCAGCTGTTGCTGTGCCAGTGGTGCTTGTTGCTGCTTGCTCCTTGCTGCTTGCTGCTTGCTGCTGCTGCTGGCTGTCGTTATATTTGTTTGTTTCTCTCTGTCTCTCTCACTCTTTCTCTGTAGGTTTTGTGCAATGAATGTATTGCATGAGTGTAGTGTGGGTACTCAATGCTTTTGTAGGTATCTGCATAGGTCCATGTGATGGCCTCTGCACCAATTGTAAGACAGCATTTGCTAATTACATGCAGCCAGGTGTGTACTGATTGCATGTCTCACTGTGATTTCAGGACACTGCTATAAACGGGTATGTGAGATAGGCGTTGCCCTTTCAGATTGTAGGGCGTGGACCATGCTGGTATGCTGTTGACAGTGTTCTGTGAGTGTGAAGGTTAGTACATCTCCCATGCTTCATGCTGTGTTGTAGATTCAGGTTGCTGCATTTCTCTTGCCTGTTCCCTGTAGTGAGTGTGTCTGCATACTGACACCTACAACTATATGTCATATGTATTGCTATATAAATATATATATATATGTGTACATATACATACTTTCATATATGAACATTAGCTGACATTATTGGGTACAAGCTAACAATTAGCAGGGCTGTTTCTATTAACACTACACTAGTATGGGAATCCAGTAATTGGGACTATAAACGTCTGCCTGACATGCTTTGGGTAGTAGACATACTATATTGCCTTTATCTTCATTCCTACTATTACATGTTCCACTTATTTAGCACTATATTCCTGTATGGGAGTCATGGCTTAGTGCTAGGTCATACAGACTAGTGTTACAATGGTCTTGTGGTAGGGCCTACTAGTATGCTTATATTCTGCTTTTGACTTGAGTATAGGGCCTATCAATCAAAGTGCTGGAGGCACCTTTAAAAAGTTAAAGGGGTTAGTAGGTCTCACAGGAGCCAGGCTGTGTTGCAGATTCTGGTTGCTGCATTTATGTTCACTGTTTCCTGTAGTGAGTGTGTATGGATACTGACACCTACAACTATATTTCATATGTATTAATATATATTTATATATATGTATGTGTAGCTATACATACCTTCATATATGTACATTACCTTACTTTATTATGTACAAGGTAACAAGTAGCAGGGCTGTTTCTGTTAACACTGAACTAGTATGGGAATCCAGTAATTTGGCCATTGAAACTCTACCTGACATGCTTTGGATAGTACACCTCCTATATTGCCTTTATACTGATTCCTACTATTACATGTTATATTTATTTTGGCACTGTGCTGTTGTAAGGCAGGCATGGCTTAGTGGTGGGTCATACAGACTAATGTTACCAAGGTCCTGCGTTTGAGACTCACAGTGGGAATTTATTTTTATTTGCAAGCTTTCAAACTGAGTACAGGGCCTGTAAATCAAAGTGCTGAGGCCACCTTTAAGCAGTTAGAGGGTAAGTAGGTCACACAGGGGTCAGGCTGTGTTGCAGATTCAGGTTGCTGCATTTATGTTCACTGTTTCCTGTAGTGAGTGTGTATGGATACTGACACCTACAACTATATTTCATATGTATTTACATATATTTATATATCTGTATGTGTAGATATATGTACCTTCATATATGTACATTACCTTACTTTAGTATGTACAAGCTAACAAGTAGCAGGGCTGTTTCTGTTAACACTGACCTAGTATGGGAATCCAGTAATTTGGCCATTAAAACTCTGCCTGACATGCTTCAGATAGTACCTCTCCTATATTGCTTTTATACTGATATTTACTATTACATGTTATATTTATTTTAGCACGGTGTTCTTGTAAGGCAAGCATGGCTTAGTGGTAGGTCATACAGACTAATATTACCAAGGTCCTGGGTTCAAGACTGACAGTGGGAATTTATTTTTCTTTGCAAACTTTCAAATTGAGTACAGGACCTGTCAATCAAAGTGCCATAAAGGCACTTTTAAGCACTTTAAACCAGGTCTGCGCTCGTTTGCGCGGCGCTCACGCATGCCCACTGGCGGTGAGCTCCGCTAACACAAGCGCACACCCGCGCTAATTTCTTTGAAAGAAAAGAAAAAGGGGTGACAGGAAAGTGGTGAAAAAGGGGTCACAAAGTGGGTAAGACAGTAGGGAAACAAGCGTGGGATTTGCAGGAGGGATGCAGGTAAGGCCCATAGATGCCCATGTCTTTGGCAGCAACAGCTGTGCATTTCCATGTATTTTGGTGAGACAATGGAAACCTTTCACCCCTGAGAGAGGTGTCAGGACAACATTAATATTTGTTGTAGAGCCAATTGTAATTAACTGTTTCAATGTCAAGCAGACATGTGTGCGACATGGACAGCTATGTATGGGGCGTAATTTTTTTGTGGGTACAGAGTGCCCTTTTTTTTTTCAGGTGAGAGTGGTATGTCAGGTGAAGGAAGTCGGTATAGCTGGGGAGGTAGGTTGGGTAGGTTAACAGACAAGACAGACAAGATGCATACAGGGGCGATGTATGACACACGTGGGGGGGGTTACACAATTGACGGGGACGGAGGTTGGGATATCCGAGATGCATGAGCCCACAGATGGCAACAGTGGAACTGATATCCCCACCCATAGGCAGTTGTCACTGTTCCTTCACAGCCCAGACGGGGCTGTGCTGGAGGCTGTGTAGGCGGGCAGCGGGGCCGTTAGCTGTGCCACACGAGCCTCGAGCTGGCGTAGGGGCCCAAGAACAGAGTCTTGGATCTCCCTTCGCACCACAGACCAGACACCTTGGAGGGTGAGTGGACGAACCCCTCCGGCCACACTTGCAGAGGGGGGACGGGCCCCATCCCTGCAGCGCTTCCACCCGAAGGTGGCACAGGGCCACCAGAGGGGTCCGGCCTGGGCACTAGTGCCAGGTGCAGTCGCCAGCTGAGGTGGGAGAGGTGGGTCCGCTGGGACCTGCCTTCCCAAGCGTTCTAGGTTTGTGAGTAGTTATGTTAGTTTGGGTTAGTGGCATTTTATTCCATTCAGATTAGTTGTAACAGCATGCATTGGTATTCCCATCAAACAAACACCCATATATTAACACCATTGAACATGGGGCATATCAATATCACATGCATTATTTGAACAGAAATACACAGTCAAACAACATGCAGGGTTGATTAATGGCAACAGGCCATCAAATTTGCAGGTATGAACAGGGCACATGCACAAACAGGCATGCATATATTTTTGAAACGGACAAATGTCCATGATTAATGAAATGTTCACATACCATTATTTAGTGGGTGTTGTTATATGGAATTATAGGGTTGGGTGGAGATAGACAGAGATGACACATTCATATGTTACACATTGATTTACATTTGTAATAGGTACACAATTAAGTTGAGGCTGATGTTTCAAATAATCTTTATTTGACTGTCATGCCACACCTGTTACGAATAAATCACTATCCTACTTATGTTTAATCTGATCAGATACATCATCCTGCTACACTTTGATGACAGGACAGGGGACAACTATGGCTGTTTAGT
This sequence comes from Protopterus annectens, assembly GCF_019279795.1. Taxonomy (NCBI): domain Eukaryota; kingdom Metazoa; phylum Chordata; order Ceratodontiformes; family Protopteridae; genus Protopterus; species Protopterus annectens. The sequence goes on from NC_056732.1 coordinate 824,917,569, forward strand.
CTGTCAGATAATCATTCATTCTATCTGCAAATTGTATACTGTGATCACCATACAGACTTTGGCCTACACATTCCAGATTCTGACACACTGAAATCAGTTTGGGATATTAAGATGTACTTCCCACATGCATTTAGTTCTGTAGAAACACACTGGGGCTACTATATTCAGGGGTTATTACTACTTTATTTATTCATACATGACCCTTTCTGTCACTCTCACACATCCTGCAACTTCACAGTTCAGGTTGGTACTTCTAGGCTTTGTTCACATGTTAGACTGGTGGTGATTCAAACACTTTCCAACAGCCTCACTTCTGTCATGATTCAGCATTTCAACAGGGATATATCTCACATATGACTACCTCAGATTCTAAAGCTGTACTCTTGGGACTACTGCAGGTTACACTATATTTAATTCATGGTGGGACATCTGTATTACAGCACTGTTTAATTCTATCAATTATATTTCCAGTTACACTTGCATACTGATGAACTTGTTGCAGCCATACCTGCAGACTTACAATTCCTGCTTGCACATTATATTACTTTTAATCAATACACTGCAGTGTTCTGATACATGCTACAGTACAATATTTATTTACAAGTAATGGGTGGGGTTACTAACCTGCATGGTGGCGCAGCCGCACCAGCCTACGGCCATACATCTCGCGGTTTGCAGAGCGGACACCTGCAGCTGTAATACAAAAGAAGTAATATTGGACTACACATCTCCATGGTATCAGCCAGTTGAAATCCTTACATACATAAGCAAAATGTAACTTACTCAGTAGTGGGGTGTTGGGCATATCCCGGGCCTCCTGGATCCATTCGGTCAACTGGTCTTCCTTGCGTCGCTTCAGGTCCGCATGGTGGTGACGGACCTGCTCACCAGTGCGTGGAATGCCAGTAGCACTGGTCAGATCATGAGCCAACTGGTCCCATGCCTCTGCCCTATACGCTCCCCATGAGACCTGGCCCTGCATGAGTTGGGCCTCGTGATGATGGACAAGGAGCCAGACCATGTATCTGGACTCCTCAACGCCCCAACGCTGTGCTCGAAAGCAACGTCCCTCACCTACTCCACTCATTCTGACTGCAGGTCTGTTCTACAATCGTTTCTGCTGTGTATTCCCGCCTATGGGGCTTATATATGCCGCTTTTCCCGCACATTTCTCTGATTGGCCGTTTTGGAATTGTATCTACTTCACTGAAAATGCTTTATCATGCTCCATTCTGGATTTTATCCCATATATATGCTATTTCTGCATTTCTAGGTATTGCTGTCATGGCTTAGTGGTTTAGTACCTTGACTTTAGTGCATGGTATCCTGGGTTCGAATCTGACAATTGATTTTTGATTTTCCTGACAGATATGAGTTGAGACCTGTCAATCAAACATGCCAAAAGCACTTTTAAGCACTTAAAAGCAGGCCTGCGCTCGTTTGCGTGGAGGTAACGCATGCGCACTGGCAGTTAGCTTGTGGGAGCGTCGCGCCAATGGTGTGCGCTAGGGTAAACCTTAATTGGCTAGTGACACACATGTTCAGCTTAGCACAGCTAGTTGCAAACAGTTTCAGCCCGTTAAACCGGTGCTTAGCAACGGGCACGCAGTTTGCAGCTTGTTAAACACTACTCAGCTACGGGCAGTCTGTCTCACAGCAGCTTAGCTATGAGTACATTTCTGACTATTTTTATTCTTGTGTTACTTCAAAATATATGCTCCATTTCATTGCATTTTACAAAAGAGAATACTTTTACATTTGTACAATACTGTCAGGGGGCGTTTTAGTGCTTATTTACAAAAAAAAAAAAGGTTGTTGTGGGGGCTCGAACCCTGCCTGCCTACTCTTAGGCCAGCAACTCTACCGCTAAGCTATTACTTCTTGGCTTGCTTTGCATATTTAGTTCTTATATCCTTTTCCACTGACTGCTAACTGCAATTGCGCTAGTAGCACACCCGTGCACACGAGCGCACACAGTAGCAAACATTTACGGGGTTTAAAAAAAAAAAGGTTTTAATTTAATTTTATAACATCTCTTCACTTTATACACTGATGGTCTGTCGGGGCATGTGTTGTGTAGTGTGTTTATTCACATTTCCATGGCCTCTCTTGTGGCTGTTTACTTTCACCCATTCTAGTCTTCCGGGGGCGTGTCCGCTTGCAGGGCTTAGCCTACAGACACGCTTCTACTCTCTTACACGGACCGTGTAAGAGTTACTAGTGTGATTCAGCATGCCTCATGCACCTCATGCATATGCATGACATGCTGACATCACACCGTTTAACTGCAGCATCCGTGTAAGAGTTATAACTCTTACACGGAGGCTTCCTGAATCTGGCCCAAAGTATTTTCATTGAGCAACTATCAGGGAGTACTGTTACTGAGCAAAGTGATAAATTAAACCAGATCGTTTTTGAAAAGCTCATGCAATTGGAAGCATAATTATGAAGATAACTGATAAACAGAAAGTTGTGTGAAGGAATGTTTGAACAAGATGATATAGATAAGCATAAATAAACAGAAATCCTAAATGAAAAAAAAACTGTCTGAGCTTACAAAATAAGTTTAAGACATAAAGGAAATTGTGGCTAAAACTGATTCAGAATTACAATGGGTAGAAGAAATTGTGTCTCAAAATAAATTGCATTAGGTGAAAAACATAATTACAGGCTCATAATATAAAGGTGTTGGAGGCAGAACCTCTGCAAGCACTGGGTATACATTTGGAAATACAAAATTTTCTGAGTTGCAAGGAATGTGTCTTAAACCAAGAGACATTTAAGCAGAATCTCCTGCAAGTGAGTGAAAGAAACACACATGAAGTTGAATGTTTGAAAGGCTATAGCTGAAAAGAGGAATGGGCTACTTATTGTAGTCTAAAGCATGGCAGACCCTATAAATGCAAAGTACTCTGTGTTGTAAGTTTCTGTTGTAGAAAGGAGGTCCACAGCACAAAGAGATGAATTATATAAAGAGCTCACAGCTTGACGTAAAACTAAAGAAATGTGTGGTGTGAAAATGGAGTGCACTGTAGAAGTGGATGAGTTATACTAGGGGACATAACTAGATATAAATCTGCAATAATACATGCTGTATAAAGGGAGTCCACAGCAAAAGTGAGTTATAGGAGGGATATATAACTCAGCATAAAAGCCAAGGGATATATGTGAGAAATAAAGACACAGCAAAAGTTTAATGGAACACCCTGCTTCAAATTTCAAAATGTTAAAATATATCACATATCCAAGGGGATCCAGTACCTGACAGCTTGGGAGGACATTCATTCCAAGGGGATCCAGTACCTGACAGCCTGAGACGACATGATTGACAGACCATGATGCTTTACCAGAGATGGCCTTCACCTGTCTCCCCTGGGCTTCAGGCTTCTGGCAAAGGCTCTTGCCTCCCCCATACTGCCTTTTTAGCAAAGTCATGAGCACAAAATTACAAACATGAAAAATTCTTCTAAATGAAATTTAAAGGTCATGCTTCTAAACACTAAGAGCCTTAACATGAAACTGCACTCATTGCAAGCATTCCTTGCCCTGGAGGATGCAGACATTTGTGCAGTCACTGAAACCTGGTACAAAGTTGTGGAAAGCACCCCAGCCTTACCAGGTTACTCATCCTACCATACTTTCAGACCCCAAATGGAGGGCTACAAAGCCAAAGGAAGTGGAGTTTCAATATTTATCAAAGACTTCCTGGCTGATCAAATGGTATGACACACAGGTGACACTCCAAGTGTAGTTAACTGTTGAAAAACACCTATTCAAATCAAGCTAGCTACAGACCCCAACCATGATTCAGGACAACCACTCCACCTATCTGGACTTACTTGAATCCATCAAGATTCAACCCCCTACCCTGATCCTGGGTAACTTTAACTACCCAACCATTGAGTGGAAGACCTATTCAAGCCCAACATAAATGCCCAGAGATTCCTTGACTTCGTCAATGCCAATAGATTGGATCAGCTGGTTGACACCCCTATGAGAGGTGAAAATATCCCTGACCTTGTATTAACCAACATGAGTAGCCACTGTAACACCCCTACAGTGTCATCCTCCTTGCTAAGATCCACCCATAAAATGATCACTTTTAAAGTCACCATCTCCCCTGACCCCCCCCCCCCCCTCCCCGTCAGGGTCAAAAAAATCTTTTCCAAAGCTGACTACAATCTCCTCAGAGCAGGTATAAACAGCTTCAAAGCCACTGTCCCTTCTCTTGGAACTAGCACTAATGTCCAAACCTACACCATATGAGCACCTACCTATGTACTTAGCAATACCTGACAGGACCAAATCATCTTCCTCAAGGAAGAGTAAACCTGTCTAGTGGACAGCAGCAATAAACAAACTCTATTATAAAAGGAAAACATTCCTGCCCAGGATCAAGAAGGAGCAGGTGCCATGTTGGAAGCAATCTCTCCTTTGTCTGAACAAGGCAAATAAGGTCACTGGTGAAATCCTCTAAGGCTAATTTTGAGTCCAAATTGGCCACATCCACTAAGAACAATCACAAGGCCTTCTTTACATATGTCCGCAATCTCAAAGATAATGCCCAAATCTGCTCTGAACTGGTGGTCAATAACACCACATACACAAATGCCATAGATATAGCCAACCTGCTGGCAGACAGGTTCAGTTAAAACCTCACCCCTCCACCCCCCATCAGTAATCCAGGACATCCCCAGCACCTGCCCCCTCCCCTCATCACCAGAGAGCAAGTCTTTAATGCCCTCTCAAAGGCAAAAGATACAGTCTCCATGGGAGGTGATAACATCCCTGGCTGTATCCTACATGAACTCGGGCATGAGATCTCAGCTCCATTAGGCACCCTATTCAACCAAAGCCTGAGCACCGGCTTCATCCTAGCTAAATGGAGGACAACCACTGTCATCCCTCTACACAAAGGTGAAGCGTTCACTAACCCAGGCAGTTATAGGCCCATCAGCCTAACTAGCCTGATGTGCGGGTCTATATTAAATTAGCAAAAGCTTAAAAAAAGCGAACGCTGATTTATCAACCCCATGTAAGCGAAAGCTTACAATCCCGAACACTCGGAACTGTGATTTTTTTCCCCCATGGAAAAATAAATAAATAAATAAAAACTTCAAAACATTACATAAAGTGGGGTTGCTTCACCCCCACACTCCTTACTTAAATATACCAACTCCGAGATCACACTACAGTGATGAAAAAGGCAAAGTGACGGAGGCGGCCAAGCAATTTCTTTAACAGGGAAAGAAATTGCTTGTATGCCGTTTCACTATTTTGCTGTTTCGTGCTTTCAAGTTCGATCAAGACGCATTTGAAAGATTGTGTCTTCGATTATATGATAGGAACCCTGATCTGCAAGGCCATGGAATGCATTATCATGGAACTTATAAACAAGGACATTAGCAACCTCCAAACACTTGACACCACACAGCTTGGCTTTGTCAAATAAAGTTCATGTCTTTTAAACTTGGTCAACTTCTTTGAAACAATCACCAAAGTCATGGACAAGGGGAAGATGGTGCACACCACCTACCTTGACCTAGCCAAAGCCTTCAACACTATTCCCCACTTGGGCATAATAGATAAACTCTCCCAGCTAGGCATCAACCCATATATGACCAGATGGGTAGCTAAATGGCTCACTGGTAGAACCCACTCAGTCAAAGTAGGGGAAGCCACCTCTAGTAGTAGACCCATAATGAGTGGTGTACCCCAAGGATTGGTCTTGTGGCCTCTACTGTTTGGGATATACTTTTCTGAGGTGCAAGACAAAACCAGTGGTCTGTGGTTGACCAGGTTTGTAGATGACTGCAAGCTGGGCACTGTCTTAAATTTCCCTAGTGATGTGAACATCCTCCAAGAGGGTCTTCCCCAGACTAATGTCTGGTGCCAGAAGCATGGCCTCAAACTGAATGCCAAGAAATGCATCATTATCCCCTTTGGGGAAAATGGCATCCCCACGAATTATTACATTAATAACAATGTATTATGCATGCAATCAGTCATGATGGACTTGGGCACCCAGGTTGATAGCAACCTGACTTTTGACCACTACATTGCATCCGTTGTACAGAAGGCTTTCTATATGGCCCACCTAATAAATAAGGGTATTTCATCCAGAAACAAGGATGTCATAACATCCCTGTACTCCTCCCTTATCAGACACATTATTGAGTACAATTCTCCCTTTGGCATGTACCTTGATAAGCACATGCAGTAGCTGGAGAGACCATAGAGGTTCCTGACCAGGAAAATCCAGGGTTTCAAGCACCTATCCTATACAGATAGGCTAAAAGCCCTGTCCCTCTATTTAGTTTCATACAGACTGCTCAGAGGTGACTTGTGTCTGGCATAAAATGCCATCTCAGACCCAGCTTTGATGGAGTTGCTGCTTATCCATAAGTTAAACTTCACTCATGCAACCTGCACGCAAGGCCTTAACCTGGTCTGTGGCATTAATAGAACTTGTTGGCCAGATAGCTTTGTGTCCCAAAGACTCCCCCATCTGTGAAATAGACTCCCTCTCCATTTCAAGCAGAGCACCTATCTAGCCTTCTTTAAGAGGAACCTGAACGACTGGATGGGAAACAGAAAATACACCCCTGTGATCCCATCTGTGTCCCTGCTGGACAGGAGAAACAGGTGCTGACTTTGAGGGAACATGGGTGAAATTCTTGGCTAGGCTTATAAGGGCCTCCTGGCCAATAGCCTAGTATCATCCTATGAACCTATGAACAGCTCAAATAAAAGCAGAGTTGTTTGTACAAGTGGAAAGAAGTAACAATATAACAAACATTCTAATGAATGGATCTTTTTCAAATTGCAAGTCTGTTAAAATGAGCTGAGTCTATTAAGTACCCTATAGGAGGGTACACTTGGCTTATATAGCCACAGTAAAAAGATGTGTTACGGCAAACTTAAATAAAGAATGCATAAAATAAAGGCAGCAATAAAGGAAAGTGCCAAAGACACAAAACAAAAATGAAAGCATCGCCTTAGAATATGCAAGGAAAGAAATTACAGGTAATGAAACCAAGCAAGATGGTCTACCTGGTTGTCATAAACATTTTCCACATTAGCCTATGAAAGAAGAAAAAGCCCACATGAGTAAAGGTGCAAAGCAAATAAAGGGTAGCAGCAACTCTGCTTTTGAAAGTTAAAAAATAGAAGGTAAAAACATGGCTGTTTTAGCTTATAACAAAAATGAACAGATCTTGAAAAGGGTGTTTGGTAAAATTTTTTTTGAGAGTTACTGTGGTTCACAGTAAGGAAACTCAACAATCTAGAAAAATTGTCTTTGTAATTTTTGAAAATCCATGAAGTGCCATAAAGGTTAAGACAACACCAAATGGATTGTGACTAGATGGAAGGTGGATGACTGACATTCTAGGGTGCTTCTAGAAAACAGTGACTTGACCATAGTCACATTATACTGCAAAATCATTTGGCTAGCCATGCTGGGAGTCTGTAGGCTAATGGCATAGCTCATACACCCAGGTCTGAGCTGAAAGGGTGGAGTTGGAAGACCTGTCAATAAAATGGCCCATAGGTAGAGCCTAGATGATTTGAAAGACCTGTTGTATAATGAGATGACCCATGATTTGAGCCAAAATAGCTTTCCTATAAAAAAGAGAATGGACAACAGAAGCACTAGAGGAATTCCTCCCAAAACTGGGACATTACACAGGATGCAGGTGCAAACCTGAGCTAATGGAGTTATACAAGCGGGAGTCTGACAGACAGGCAAGGGTCTGCCAAAGAGAAATATAAAGGTGTTAACCTTGCAGCTGGGCAAGGGTCTATCAGATATCAGAAAGGCCAACAGCCTCATGGAAGGTAACCAAGCAGGGCCAGAGACACAAGCAAAAAAGGTCTGGACATTCAGTACGAATGGGACTAAGGAAAACTGTAAGTTATTTAACATTAGTAAAATGTTTAAGTTCTGTCATTTATGTATGAGAATATTTAATTTTGATAACATGCTCACATACTGTTGTACATTTGTGTCTTTCGGCTTTTCCCGGTTAGGGGTCGCCACAGCGGAACTCTGGTCTGCTAATGATTGGCAGTTGATTTTTGCATACCGGCTTGCCAGGCCTGATGCACAACCTTCAATGAAGGTACGCCTATTCACGCATGTCTCCACGCAGAAGACGCTCTAGCTGAGAATCGAACCGGACAGCATCTTACTGTGGCGACAACGCTACCACAGCACCACCACCGCGGCCTTACATACTGTTGTACATATTGTATAGTAACCTGTTTTCATTGCTGTAGTGTCCGCATATTTGTACATTACTCTGTTTCCTGTGGTATGTCTTCTTTGTAATATTATTTGCATGATTTCTTGTAAGAAATAGTTTTTTCATTTATTTCCCGGCTGAGACTGAAATGGGTCACTTATGATAAATGCACTTCCCCAGTTATCAAATTCAATAAATAAAGATTTGTTAAATTACATATTGTTGTCATAAGTTTACTTTAGTAAAGGAATGATTTAAATTTATGCATCGAGCCTTTGAATCTTCTGTGAAAGTCAAAAATTTGTAATACATATGATTTATGTAGTAAAATGAAAGAATGACGGTAGAAACTGAATGACAGTTAAGTGAAATTCCCTAATGTATGGCTTAAAGAGGATTTCAAAGTACTACAATGTGTGTGTGTGTGTGTGTGTGTGTGTGTGTGTGTGTGTGTGTGTGTGTGTGTGTGTGTGTGTGTGTGTGTGTGTGTGTGTGTGTGTGTAGGTGTGTGATATATGGTCCATGAAACAGGTTTCTATGAGTGCCTGTTGACACTGGCACATGGAAAAGCACAAGGTCAAGGCCAGACTATACATTAATTTTTCAGTATTTTATGTGCTGAGGTCATCCATGTTAATGGAAAAGAGAGACTGACAGCATAAACATCAGACTCTACACCAGACCAAATTTTCTATGAAGGACGAAGTTTATGGGAATCTCCCAACCAAGCCAAAAGGCAAATGAAAGAGAAAATAGAAGAGATAATGTTTTCACAACTTGATTCAGAAACAGGTAATGTAGACATTTCTGATTTTAAAGGTTTTAAGATCAATAACTACAGTGATCTGCAAGTCACACCTACACATGGTGAACTTTTTTCAAAATATTTTGCATTTATACCAAGAATACTGGAACTGGTGAACATTTTGGTAGAATTCAAACTATTTATGAGCAATATTAATTTTAAAATATTGTTTGATAATAATGCACCAATGGAAAGATTTTCTAGTTTGTGTAGAAAGAGTACTCTTTACCCCCCCCCTCTTTAAAGTCTTTATTTGAACTGTTTGAAAAAAAATGTGTGAAAATAATATAAGAGCTTGGAATAAGTTGCATTCTAAAACACTAACTTACAATTTATCAAAGAAGATGATGCATTACTTAAGACCTTGCGTATGAACAAAAATATAAGAATTATGAAACCTGATATGGGGGTAGGGTTGTTATTATGAATAATTTTGATTATTCACAAAAAGGGTTGGAATAGCTACACAACAGTATTTTTGCACAGCATCTAAAATGTTAACATTGCATATTCTAAAATTAATTCATGGTTATACCAAATAACATTATGTTTTTCTTGAAGGTAAAAAAAAAAACAATCATCCTCTCTATATTTTGTATTCCAAACACACATAAGGGGATTCACAATCCACCATTGAGACCAATAGTGGCAGCTGGGGGCTCCATGACTAAACCCATTGCTAAATATCTGGATTCAAAATTTAAAAAACTTCTTCCAAGGGGAAGAGCATGTTTTAATTGATTTTTTTTTTTGCATTTTTAAGAGCTATAGGAAAGGGTATTTATGCTGGTAATTCAATGTTTGTTGGAATTGATGTGTAAGACTTATTGGCATCTATTCCCCATGAAGAGTATTTGAATCAGTTTAATGAAGCTATAATTTAAAAAAAAAAGTTTAGTCAACATAATATTAAAATAATGATTGTGTTTACTAACAAGTATGTATATTTTGATGGTGAATTTTACAAACAGACAAGGGGTGTAGCAATGGGGGCAGCTTTGACACCCATATTTTCCAACATTTTTTCTGGTGGGAGGGAGGCCAACAGCATTTTTGTTTCACCATATGATAGGTACCTGATTCATTACTCCTGTTACTTGGATGATATTTTTATCATGTGGGGTGGTGATGATATTATGCTCCTGGATTTTTTTAATTTCATCAACAACTGACTTCCTTTTTAGAATGTACTATGGAGAAGAATAATGAGCAGTTGAAGTTTTTGGATGTTAATATCAAGAAAAATAGGAATGAGAACAGATATGAAAGCATTGTTTTTAGGAAACCAACTTATTATACGTTTCCTCACTTTGATAGTGAACATCCTTGGGGGCAGAAAAGAAATTTGGTAAAGGGGCAACTGTCCAGGCTGGTCTCTGAGGAGGAGATCATTTTAAAAGAACTTGACAAATTCAAAATAATGTTCCTGAAAAGGAACTATCCAATTAAATTGTTGCATGAAATATCAAGTGACGTTATGAACAAGCAGATGGATAGGTGTTTTCCTATTATTAAATGCATTGATAACATATAGGTCCATACCAAGGAAAATAACAACTAAATTGGAGCCATGGTGATGGCTTTCAGTTAAGCACAATATGTTGGAGACATTTTGAATAGAAATTGGAATGGAGTGCTAAGGACCTTAGGACTGACATCTAAATTGGGAAATAATCCCACTATAGTTTTTAAGAAAGATAAAATATCAATTATTTATTGGAAAGAGCAAATAAAAGCAATAGATGTAGTAGTGATAGCAATAATAGGATGCAGAAATGTGGGAAATGTTTACAATGCCATTTATTTTGGAAGGGGAGAAAATAAATATTATTAATTACCCCAGAGTAATTGTTGCAAAAAGGAAATATATGTGTGACAAAAATGGAGTGGTATATGTTGCCATTTGCTCCTCTTGTTCAGCATACTATGTAGGGAAACAGAACTTGCAATAAAAAAAATTATTTACCAGCATAATCATGCCATTAAAAAGAATGACATAATGTGCTAAGGAAACATGCTGATAATTGTCCAAAATGTATTACATTTTTTTTTATTATTTTAGAAAAAGTAATAAAAATGAAAAGAGGTAATAAATTGAATCATTTTTAGAGTATAGAGAACTTTAATGGCAACTGATATTGGATGCTTCCTGCTTCCCAGATTTAAATGAAAAAAATAGTCTTAAGAGCTGACAAAATCTAAATATTTATTTTCCTTATAATATTGATCACACTAGCTAACAATTTTAGATTTAACTGTTTTAGAATAAATTTGACAGTTTTAAGTGTTTCCTACATTGTGATATAAAACCTGTTTGGTTTGATGTCTTTTATAGGCATGATTTAGAATGGTGTTTCTTTAAGGAAGTTAATTGCTTGTTTACTTAAGAGTATTTAAAGAGAGGAAATTATGTATCCCAAGATTCTGATAAAGTTCCTGAGTACATTTGAAATGAAAGAGCTTAATCTTTTATTAGTTTGATTAATTTATGTATAATAAACTGCTTTAAGTTACAAACTTTTTTGTTTTGTCTACTGGTCCTGGTGACACAGGTGAACATTGTATCTTTGGGATTATTATTGAAGTGCGTAGTTTTGTATTCTTAATTTGTTTTTGCATTTACCACCATGTCATAGGAGTTATACAGTGGATATTTATCTAACATAGACAATGCTAGTTGTATTTGCATTGCAGGGGTTGACCTGACCCAACTAATTCAGTTTTTAATTCAATTTTCCAACAAAATGGAATTCTCCTTTGGAGCCGCTTCTAAGAATGATGCATTCCCCAAAGGAATGAGTGACTCTTATGGATAATTGAATTTTGAAAGGATGAAGACTGGAACAGTGATTCCACATATTCATGCTCAAGTTTTAAGAATGCAAGATCAAAGATCACCTGGAAGTGCAAATATTGTTACAGACAACACTGAATGCCTTAGCCACTCATTCCAATAGGAAGTTACTTTGAGCTCCCTTGACAGTGCAGCTGGTAAGAGTAAAAATAAGTCTCTTAAGACAAATTTTTTTAAGTTTGAAAAACAATTAAAGAAACATAGAGGGCTCCAACTTGATAATGCTTTTTTTAATGAGTGCATGTCTAAGAAGCAGGTTCCAAAGGGACTTTGTTTATTTAAATTTCCCAACAGACTAATAGAAAGATCACTTTTACATGGGGAGCTGTTGGAGCTTTTTGACTGCATGGGCTTTGATCCCATATGCAGTTTGACTGGGGGCAACAACAGAAGTCTGGATAAGTTCGAATGTGATACACGGACACTGCACACTGATATAGCCAAAGACCTATTGTTCAAACACTATAGAGATTTATATGAGAAAGTTTTTCACAACACTGACCAATACTGCATTTTAATTAAAAAGAAAAAGGGAAACAAATCAAAACCAGATGAACTAGAATATAAAGAAAACAGAGCATACCCCTTTCTGGGTGGGGGGTGCTAGGAAGTCCAACGTACATCAGTCCATTGCTGCAGAGGTGGTTTAGTGAAGAAATGTATACATTTTTGGACAATGGCTCCTTTTTTGCAGAGGAGCAACCAGTGAAGAGGTCACTGAGGTTAATGGAAAAGAGAAACTGACAACACAAACATCTAACTCTACATCAGACTGAATTTTCAATGAAGGAGGAAGTTTATAGGAATCCCACAATCAAGCTGAAAGACAAATGGAAGGGAAAATGGAAGAGATAATGTTTTCACAACTTGATTCAGAAACAGGTACTGTGGACTTTTTCAATTTTAAATGGTTTAAGATCTATAATTACAGTGACCAGCAGATGACACCCATACAAGGTGAACTTTTTTCATAAGGTTTTACATTTACATTGACAAGAAGATTGGAGCTGGTGGATATTTTAGTAGAACTCAAACTATTTATGAGAAATATTCATTTTAAAATATTGATCGATAATAATCCACAAATGGAAGGATTTTCTAGTTTGTGTAGAAAGAGTACTTATAACCCCCTTTAAATTCTTCAGTTGAACTGTTTGAAAAAATGTGTGAAAACAATATAAGAGTATGGTATAAGTTATATTCTAAAATACCAACTTACAATTTATAAAAGAAGATGATGCATTACTTTAAGACCTTGAGACTTTTTGGCATTTTCTTGCTTGCAAAAGTTGATATCTGTGTTAGAAACAGTATTTAGAACATACCTAGAGCCTGTTTATTGCATTTTTTCTGTTGCACTTGTGTGTCTCTGCTATCCTTAAACAAAAAAACAAAACAATCTTGCTATTTTCCCACTTTCTATAATTTAAAAAAAGTTCAGTTACAGAGTTGCTGTTCTGAACTGCTTGTAAGTTTCTTGGAGGCCAGTGCTTGCTTGGGCTAAAGCGAAGTCTCTGTGTTCACCAGTGGCAGTGGTTAACACTGAGCAGCCTGCTGTCCCTGTAGGAGTGGTTACTGCCTAGAAACTGTAGTTTTATTGGCCATTTTGGGTCAATTCCAAACTCCTTGATCTCTCTCTCTTAAAACTCTGCAGCCGCATGGTTTTGGCATCTTTCCAGGCTTGATAGTTGTTGCTGAAGCACCTACCAAGAGGAGAAAACGCTGAGAGAAGAAAGGAGCCACTTTTGAGATTTTAAGTATTTTCTTCTGATTTATTTCTTAGAAAAACTGCATTGCTGCCTACTTTTCAGCATTTTCTTGCTTGCAAAAGTTGATATCTGTGTTAGAAACAGTATTTAGAACATACCTAGTGCCTGTTTATTGCATTTTTTGTGTTGCACTTAATTTAAAATCATTTTTTCTTAAAATTGCATTTTACCTGCCTCTAACCTAGCACACACGTGTTTGGGTCATTTATTGCACTGTTCTGACTAGTTTGCTACTTGTGTGTCTCTGCTATCCTTAAACAAAAACAAACAAAAAAAAATCTTGCTATTTTCCCACTTTCTATAATTTACAAAAAAGTTCAGTTACAGAGTTGCTGTTCTGAACTGCTTGTAAGTTTCTTGGAGGCCAGTGCTTGCTTGGGTTAAAGGGAAGTCTCTGTGTTCACCAGTGGCAGTGGTTAACACTGAGCAGCCTGCCTGTCCCTGTAGGAGTGGTTACTGCCTAGAAACTGTAGTTTTATTGGCCATTTTGGGTCAATTCCAAACTCCTTGATCTCTCTCTCTTAAAACCCTGCAACTCTCTTTTTGCGCGGTCTTGTGCACAGAGCAGCGTCGGGCAGCGTCGGTTAGCAAAGTCTGCACTGCAAATTTTCCCTTAGAACTAGGCAAGCCTCAACCCAAGTGCTTCAGATCAACTGCTCTTATTGCAGCACTTGCATAACCCAAATCAGCACTTGTTCAAATCTCCTAGACAGCACTATTATTTTCCAAACCTCCTAGACAGCACTATTATAATACAGCATAACACCTTCGACTGTCTGCAAGACAAGTGAAATTAATTTTTCCAAGCATGTCCAGAGGTCAGCTTCAGGTGTACTCTCCAGTTCATCTGGTGGAATTGGGCATCATGAGGCAGTGTCACAACTGCCTCATGTGTACAAACAACCCTCTCCTCTTATCTCTAGACACAAACACTTGTGAGAGATGCAAATACACAGCCAGACTGGAGGCTAAGCGCTCTCAACCCATGACTGTAAGAGACAGTCAAGAGGAGAAGAGACACACTAGCATCACACCACCAGTCACAGATGGATCTACAAAGCAAGCACCGGCAAAACATACACATAAATACACAAAAACATATTCGGAGGCACTAGGTACAAATCTGAAAAAGAAACAGTGCCCTCCAAAGCAGACAAGCAAGCAACCTGCGCCTACAAACACAAGCCAGAAAACACATAATTTACCTCAGCAGTGTGCCTCACGACAGCCCCTAAGGCAAAACACCATACCCAACACGCTAGTAATAGGAGACTCTATAGTAAGGCACACAGATGTTCCACTCACCAAGCTGAACAAGGAGAAGGTTACTGTCAGCTGCCTGTCGGGTGCTAGGATCCGCCACATAACACAGGCACTTAGGTCACTCCAGAACAAGTACAAGTATGACGCTGTCATTGTACATGTTGGTGTGAATGATCTAAGACGTACCTCCCCCAACTACATGAAAAGAGACATTGAGGAGCTCTCTGATCATGTAGCCCAAGCTGGTATGACCCTGACCTTGAGTAACATACTACCTTCATCTAGAATGATACCACAATACAAAGACAAAATGATCAATTTCAACAATTGGCTAAGCTTCTGGTGTCATTCTAAGGGGATCCAGTGTCTGTCTGCCTGGGATGACATGATAGACAAGCCTCGCTGTTTTGCCAGAGATGGTTTGCACCTGTCACCCCTAGGCTTTCGAATACTGGCCAAGGGTCTTGCCATCCCCATAGTGCCTTTTTTAGGCAAGGCTCAAAGCACAAACCAAACACCATAACGAGCACAAGTAACCAAAAACTAAGGGTAATGCTACTCAACGCCAGAAGTCTCAACCTCAAAATGCACGCACTCGAGGCACTCCACAGTATGGAGAAAATCGATGTTTGTGCAGTGACGGAAACCTGGCTCAAGGCTCCAGAGAGCACCCCAGCACTACCAGGTTACAATTAATATCATACCTTCCGGCCTCAGTTACCGGATCGCAGTACAAAGGGCGGAGGTGTATCCATATTCATCAAGGATACCCACATCTCCAGGTTAGTGGCGCAGCATGATGCCCCAGAGATCATCCATGTGCACCTATCAGCAGGCAAAACCACTTTTCAAGTTGTAGCCTGTTATAGGTTGCCCACCATGTCCCAAGATGCTCACTCAGCATTCCTTGAGGCATTGGAAAATATAAAGGTCCTACCCAACACCATAATTTTGGGTGATTTCAACTACCCTGGTATAGACTGGGCGAACTACCAAAGTTCTAATTCCTATGCCCAGTGGTTCATAGAATTTATAAATTCAAATGCCCTTGAACAACTGGTATGTTCTCCCACTAGAGGGGACAACATATTGGATTTAGTCATCACAAATATGGGCGCCCATTGTACCACACTCGTTATCACTCCCCCTCTGGTCAGATCCGACCACAAACTGATAATCCTGGACATCTTCACCCCTCCACCTCCCCCAGTCAAGGAAACCATCGTAAAAAACCTTTCCAAAGCAAACTTCAAACTACTTGGGTCAAAAGTGGAAAGCTTCACTATTCCCTTGCAGAAGGATAATGATATCCAGGATGCAGAATCCTACACCAAGGCACTCTATATGCATCTTCAGGATTGCATGGACCGTGCGATCCCAAATAAAACCAAGACTCCTTCCTCAAGCAAGAAGAAACCAGTCTGGTGGACCCCGCCCATAAGCAAACTATACAATAAAAGGAGGAGACTTATACAAAAAAAGGCCAAATCTCAAGTAGAAAAATCTTCCCTGATCAGCTTTAGTAAGAAATTGAGGGCCCTCATCAAGTCAACTAAAGCCAATTTCGAAAAGAAAGTTGCCAAGGATGCCAAGGACAACCATAAGGCCTTCTATGGTTACGTCAAAAACCTAAATGGCAACGCTCAGGTCTGTTCTGAGCTAGTACAAAATGGAACAAAATACACTGACCCCACTGACATTGCCAACATCTTGGCTGACAGGTTCAGTGCAAATCCCCCCACCACCACCACCACCACCTACAGGGCCTATTACTATTCCAGGGGATTGTGTAACTCCAATTACTACTGATATGTTGGTTAATAAGGCTCTATCTAAAGCTAAAAACACTGCCTCCATGGGACCAGATGGTGTCCCGGGCTGTGTCATACGTGAGCTCCAAAATGAATTAACCCTGCATCTGAATACCCTGTTCAGTCTCAGCCTCTCGACAGGATATGTGCCCATAGAATGGCACACAGCAATGGTGGTTCCGCTGCACAAGGATGGGTCCAAAACCGACCCTGGGAACTACTGACCAATAAGCCTGACCAGTCTGATCTGTAAGGCAATGGAGCGAATCGTTATGGAACTCATAAATGGAGAGATTGGGAACCTCCAAACACTTGACCCCACACAGTTTGGCTTCGTCAAGGGCAGATCATGCCTTCTGAACCTGGTGGACTTCTTTGAGACAGTTACTTAGGCTATAGATAAGGGAAAGGAGGTACACACGGCTTACCTTGACCTTGCTAAAGCATTTGACACCATTCCCTATTCGGGTATTATTGATAAACTCACCAACCTGGGCATAAACCCTTACGTCAAAAGATGGATCGCAAACTGGCTCTCAGACAGATCCCACAAAGTAAGAGTAGTGGGATCTATGCCTGAATCCAGACCAGTAATGAGCGGAGTGCCTCAGGGCTCTGTCTTGGGGCCACTCCTGTTTGGCATATACTTCTCTGAAGTACAGGCAAGCACTGTAGGGCTGTGGCTGACCAAGTCTGCGGACAATTGCAAACTGGGTGCTATAGTAGAGTCTCTTGCCAACATGGATATCCTCCAGAAGGGTCTTAATGAGACTGATGCATGGTGTCAAAGCCATGGTCTCAAGTTAAATGCTAAAAAATGCATAGTAATCCCATTTGGAAAAAACAGAGTACCAGCGAACTACCACATAGGAGGTAACCCCCTGAAATCTGAAGTAGTAATAAGAGATCTAGGGACCCAAGTAGATAGTCAGCTTTCCTTTGATAATCATGTTACCAAGGTGGTTAGAAAATCCTTCTATGTGACCCATCTGATCACGGAAGGGTTTGCATCAAGATCTAAGGATGTAATGGTGCCTCTCTACTCTTCCCTCATCAGACCCATTATTGAGTACAATGCACCTCCAGCAGCTGGAGAGACCACAGAGGTACCTCACTAAGAGGATTACTGGCCTCAAACAGTTGCCCTATGCAGCACGATTGAATAAACTAAGGCTTTTCTGTGTTGCATACCGCCTTCTCAGAGGCGATCTCTGTCTAACATACAGAGCCATGTCCAAACCAGAACTGTTGAACATGCTCCATCTTAGCAAAACCAAATCCACTCGAGCTACACGCTCTAGGGATATAAACCTCTGCACAACAATGAATAGAACATGCTGGAGGGATACATTCCCTTCGCAGAGACTTCCTTTGCTATGGAACATGGTCCTGATCTACATAAGACAGAGCCCCTCACTATCACTTTTCAAGAGGAACCTTGATGAGTGGATGGGTAACAGAAAGTTCACACCAGGGATCATACCAACAGCTCTACTAGATAAGGGCCAAGGGTACTAGCTGCTAGATCAAGGGCCTAGGGAACTAACCAAAGGGGCGGTGAATACTGCACAATGTGGCTGGGCTAATATATGCCTTCGGGCAGATAGCCCAATACCTACCTATGAACCTATGAACCTATGAACCTATGAACAAAAATATAAGAATTATGAAACCTGATAAGGGGGGTGGAATTGTCATTATGAATAATTTTGATTATTCCCAAAAATGTTGGAATATCTACAAGAGAATAATTATTTTTGCACAGCATCTAAAATGAACTTAACATTGCGCATTCTAAAATTAATTCTTGGTTAATTGATATCCAATTGGATTTCCAGATACTAAGTAACATTGTGGATTTTTGTAGGTAGAAAAAAACAATTGTACCCTCTACATTTGCTATTCCAAAAGTACATAAGGGAATTCACAATCCACCTTTGAGACCAAGTGTGACAGCTAGGGGCTCCATGACTGAACATATTGTAAAATATCTGGATTCAAAATTTATAAATTTCTTCCAAAGGGAAGATCATGTTTTAATTGATTCTTGGCATTTTTAAGAGCTATAGGAAATGGAAATTATGTTAGTGATTCAATGTGCATTGGAATTGATGTGAAAGACTTACTGGCATCTATTCCCCATGAACAGTGTTTGAATTGGTTTACGGAAGCTCTACTTTCCAAAAAAAAACAGTTTAGCCAACATGATATTAATATAATGATGGGATGTATGGAAATTGTATTAACTAGGAATTATGTATATTTTGATAGGGCATTTTACAAACATATAAGGAGTGTAGCAATGAAGGCAGCCATGCCAACACTATTTGTCAACATTGTTTTATGGTGGTGGGAGACCAACACCATTTTTGTTTCACCATATGTTAGGTACCTGATTCATTATTTCTGTTACTTGGATGATATTTTTATCATTTGGGGTGGTGATAATGTTAAGCTTTTGGAATATTTCAATTTCATCAACAACTGACTTCCTTTTTAGAATTTACTATGGAGAAGAATGGTGAGCAGTTGAATTTTTTGGGCATTGCTATCAAGAAAAATAGGAACAAGAACAGATATGAAAGTACTATTTTTAGGAAACCAGCTTATTCTAACAGTTTCCTTCACTTTAATAGTGAACACCCTTGGTGTCAGAAAATACATTTGGTAAAGGGGTAAATGGTCAGACTGTCCAGGGTGGTCTCAAAGGATGACATATTTTTGGAGAAACTTGACAAATTGAAAATAATGCTCCTGGAAAGGAACTATCCAAATAAATTGTTGAATGAGATATTAAGTGAAGTTACAGACAAGCGGATGGATAGGTGTTTTCTTATTATTAAATATGCTGATAACATACAGGTCCACACCAAGGAAAACAACTACATTGGCACCATGGTGATGGCTTTCAATTATGAAGCTCAATATGTTAGAGACATTTTGAATAGAAATTGGAATGGAGTGTTTGTAACCTTAGGACTGATATCTAAATTAGGAAATAACCACACTCTAGTTTTTAAAAATATCAAGTCTTCATTGGAAAGAGCAAATAAAAGCAATAGATGTAGTAGTGATAGCAACAACAGGATGCAGACATTTGGGAAATGTTTACAATGCCATTTATGTTGGAAGGGGACAAAATAAATATTATTAAGTACGCCAGAGTAATTGTTGCAAAAAGGGAAATATATGTGTGATACAAATGGAGTGGTATATGTTGCCATTTGTTCCTCTTGTTCATCACACTATGTAGGGAAAACAGAACTTGTTTTGAAAAACATACTTTCTTGCATAATTATGCAGTCAAAAAGAAGGACATCAGTACTGCTCTAAGTAAACACTCTGCTAATTGTCCAAAATTAGTTAAATTGTCTTTTTTTATTTTATTTTCAAAAAGTAATAAAAAAGAAAAGGGGTGGTAACAAAAAGGCATTTTTAGAGTATAGAGAACTTTACTGACAACTGCTATTAGCAGTGCCTTAATTTTAAGAGCTGACAGGATATAAATATTTTTTCTGTATAGTATTGACCACACTTGTTAACAATTTTAGATTTAGCTGTTTTAGAATAAATTGGACAGTTTTAAGTGTTTTTTCATATTGTGATATAAAACCTATTGGTCAGAAGTAATTTACAAGCATGGCTTACAATGGTGCTTCTTTAAGGAAATTAATTGCTTGTTTAGTTGAGAGCATTTAAAGATAGGAAATTATGCAACCCAAGATTCTGATGAAGCTCCTGAGTATACTTGGAATGAAAGTGCTTAATCTTTTATTAGTTTGTTTGTTTGTTTTGCGCATAGTAAATGGCTTTTAGTTTTTTGTTTTTTCTACTGGTCCTGGTGACACTGCATCTTTTGGATTATTGTTGAAGTGTGGAGTTTTGTATGTGCCAAATATGTTTTTTTTTATCTGTACACAACTGCATATTTTTTGTTGTGGAGTGTTTAAGATATGTCAGTTTTGAAAGGGAAGCATTTTAACAGTTTTGGCCATTTTACAAAAATAAATAAATCAAGAATATTTGTATATTAAACATCGCATTTATTATTATATTAGATCTGTTGACTGGGGTAGTGAACCTATCAATACTAAGCATTTTCAGGCACAGCCTCATATTTGCACACAGTCCTATACTTGCAAAACCCTGCCAACCTATTTGTTGTAAAATTGCTCCCATTTTTGTCAATAAGTGTAGACAATTGTTTATTTCCTTTTTTCTTTTTTGCAAAATACAAAAATATATTATATATATAAGTGAAACAGCATTTGTTTTAAATGTGTTTTCGTAAGAAACACCTCTCATAGTATACTTTTATTGGTTTCCTTCACATGGATTTTTTAAAATTGAAATAAATTCTTTTCTAGGTCTGTACTTCTCCACTTATAAACACCTAAAATGATTGTCAGAATGAAATGCCACATATTTAGAACAAATGCTTGCTATGTGACATGATGGTAATAGTATAAATCTATACTTATAAATTTTAATTTGTTTCATTTAAATATACCTAGCTTTGCTCTCCTTTTCTCTGTCAAAGAAGTTAGAATATGTAAATTTCTGATGGCATGTTTAAAGTAAATGTTCTCTGAATGTTTAAGGAAGAAAGAGAACACACGGCAGATAATGCTGAGTAAATACTCAATCAAAGTTGAATTCCCACAGAAACAGTCCAGAATGTAGTGTAACATCTCTCCTAAGATTAGCTACCATAATAACTTGCTCACACTAATTATTTCCTTTTCACCCTTCCATGTGGAAAACATTCCATGTATTATATGTTCACTGATACATACATGTATGTATGCATCTGTGTGCCTTTCTATGTGTGTGCACAAGTGAGCATGTGTTGTGCATGTGTGCATTTGTTCGTGTGTCTAATGTATACACTAACATATGTAAATAAGTATAAACATAAATATAAACATGTGTACATTTACAAGGCAGAGTCAGTCCAATGACTATAATTACCTTGCCAACACCCAGCTTCATAGAGCACCTCCTGCCACCTGAAGGGAAAACAAGTCAGGCCTAGGATGACTTTATGGGCCTTCCAATTGTTGCTTAAAAACAGCAAGAGTATCACTGTGTTTAATATATAATGGAAGGTAATTCCAGAGAAGAGGACATTTTTGAGTAATTAGTTTGTCAATCCAGAATATCTTATTTATTTATATAAGTCTCCAGTTTGAGTGTTTTTGGAGCCATTTGTTTTGTGAAGGTATAGGAAATCAAGGAATGTTGGGTCCTTAACAACAAAGCATACTAGACATAATCTCTATTTAGGAATCTATAAGAGAAAGACCAAAGGGATAGAGGCGCAAGCTTGTCTTGGTAGATGAGATTCTTTAGTCCACTGATTATTTTAGTTAGGAGCCTCTGGGGACTTTCTATCTGTGTGATATGTATACTTAGTTAAATAGAAAAAGAGACATTATATTCTATAATTGGACTGATCAGGGAAGAGTATAGAGGAATCATAATTTCTTTTGAACTACTTGCAATACTTTTAATTATTAACTAGGCTACATAGAAGCATTTCCTGACTACTTTTGTTATGTGCTGGTCAAAGCATGGAGAATTTGTACAGGAAAGTGCTGAGATCTCTAATGGCCTTATCAGTCTATAGTGGTATGCTGTTCATGATCTGTTGATGAGATCTGTTTACCAATTGTGACAATGCTACACTTCTATGCATTTAATCTAAGCATGTTTTCAATACAATATTGAATTGTATAGTTTACCCATACATTCTAGCACACAGTGCAGACATCTGACACACCCTAGGTTATAAGTTGTGGGGCAAAAAAGGAATAATGATCCACCAAATTGAGAGGCACAAAAAAGTGGGAAACTGCTTGCTACTCATGTAACAAGTGGCTTGCTACAGCTAAATATTACATAGGAAGCACTCCAGTCCTTACTGTAAATGCAACTACACTGCCACATGATCAACATCTGCTGATTGCACCCCCTACACCTTGCACCAGGGGCAGCTGCCCCTTCATTCCTCACTATCTATGCCTTTGGGTTTAGTCACTGTTCTAGCAACAGTATCAGTTGCTGAGTGAATGGCAGCACTCAAGTCAACAGTCATAGGTTCATAGGTCCATAGGTAGGTACTAGGCTATTGGCCCTAGGGCCTATATAAGCCTAGCCAAATGGTACCCTGGCTTTTGCCAACCAAGAAAATTATTTTCCTGTGCCCCTATCAAGCAGAGCCACAGAAGTGATCCCCGGGGTGAATTTCCTATCTCCCATCCAATCATCAAGATTTTTCTTAAAGAGTGCTAATGAGGAGCTTTGTTTGATATAGATAGGTAGTTTGTTCCTGAGTATGGGAAGTCTCTGGGACAGGAATCTATCCCTTCAGCATGTTCTGTTTATTGTGATGACAAGGTTTAGGTCCCTAGAGTGTGTAGCTTGGAGGGATTGGGATTTCTTTACATGGAGCATGTCCAACAGCTTTGGGTTTGACATAGCTTTATATGTTAGGCAGAGATCACCTCTGAGTAGGCGATATGTGACAGAGTAAAGCTGGAGTTTTTTGAGAAGGTCTGCATAGGTCATCTGTTTGAGGCTGGTAATCCTCTTTGTGAGGTATTTGTGTACCCTTTCCAGCTGTTGTAGATGTCTTGTGAGGTACATACCAAAAGGGGCACTGTACTCTATAATGGGTCTAATGTGTGATGAGTAGAGGGGAACAATGACCTCTTTTTTCCTGGATGAGAAACCTTTTGTGATGAGGTGTGCCACATAGAAGGATTTCCTGACTACTGTGGCGATGTGATTATCAAAGGAGAGACTACTGTCCACCTGTGTCCCAAGGTCTCTTATCACACTTTTGGTGTTAAGTAGACTACCGCCTATGTGGTAGTCCATGGGTACAGAGTTTTTACCAAAAGGGATGACAATACACTTTTTGGCATTGAGTTTGAGGCAATGGCTTTGACACCAGGCATCTGTCTCAGTGAGGCCCTTTTGTAGGATGTCCACATTGTTAGGAGTTTTGATTATGGCTCCTAGTTTGCAGTCATCTGCGAACTTTGTTAGCCAAATACCTTCTGTGTTAGCCTGTACTTCAGAGAAGTAGATACCAAACAGGAGAGGACCTAGGACTGAACCCTGTGGTACTCCACTTGTCACTGGTCTGATGTTGGATTTAGAGTCTGCTACTTTCACAGTCTGGGTTCTGTCAGTGAGCCAGTTGGTAACCCATCTTGTGACATAGGGATTTATACCTAGTTTAGTGAGTTTGTCTATAATTCCAGAGTGGGGGATGGTGTCAAAAGCCTTGGTGAGATCTAGATAGGCTGTGTGAACCACCTTACCCTCATCTACGGCTTTGGTGACCTCTTCAAAGAAGTCTATCAGGTTTAAGAGACATGATCTGCCTTTTACAAACCCGAACTGGATAGGGTCCAGAGTTTGGAGATTACCAATGTCATTGTTTATAGGTTCCATGATGATATGCTCCATAGCCTTGCAGACCAGGCTGGTCAGGCAAATGGGGCGGTAGTTCCTGGGGTCCATGGTGGCTCCCCCTTTGTGGAGTGGGATAACTGTTGCTGTGCGCCATTCAGTTGGCACAAAGCCTGAGGTGAGGCTATGATTGAACATGGTACTTAGGTTGAGTGCCAGTTCATTCTGCAGTTCATGTAGAACGCAGTCTGGGATGTTGTCAGGTCCGATGGATGCTGTGTTCTTGGCTTTGGAGAGTGTGTTTTTTATCTGTGCAGCCGTAATTACAGGTACTTTGCATTTTTCCTGTATAGAGATGGGCCCTTTAGGGGATGAGAGAGGGGTAAAGTTAGCACTGAACCTATCTGCCAGGATGTTGGCAATATCAGTTGGTTCTGTATATTTAGTGCCATTGTGCTGTAACTCAGAGCAGATCTGAGTGTTGCCATTGAGATTCTTGACATAGCTATAGAACGCTTTGTGGTTGTCTTTAGAATCAGTGGTGGTTTTGTTTTTATAACTAGCTTTGGAGGATTTTATGAGGGATCTCAGCTTCTTACTGAGGCTGACCATGGAGTTCCTCCAATCATGGGATTTTACTCTTTTTTGCAACAGTTTCTTTCTTCTGTTAGGGATTGCATGATCCATGCACTCGTGTAAGTGCTTATAAAGTGCAATTGTATAGGATTCAGCAGTCGTATCTCTATTGTCCGTCAGCATGAGTGTCATGAAGTTTGCCACTTCTGTCTTAAGAAACGTGAAGTTGGCTTTGGAGAAATGTTTTATGGTGGCTTCCAAAATGGGGGGGTTGGGGTGTGATGTGGATGTCTAGGGTGATTTGCTTGTGGTCGGATCTGACCAACGAGGAATTGACCTCAGGTGTGGAACACCGGTTGCCCATGTTGGTAATGACCAGGTCTAGGATATTGCTGCCCCAGGAGGGGGTGTGGTTAAGTTGATGCAAGGCACTGGAATTTATGAATTCCAGAAAATGTTGAGCACAAGAGTTGGTACATGAGTAGTTTTCCCAGTTAATGGTGGGGTAGTTGAAATCGCCCATTATTAGGGTGTTAGGTTGTACCCAAATATTTTCCAGTGTATCAAGAAATGAGGAGTGGGAATCTTGGGGCATGGTGGGGGATCTCTAGCAAGCTACAATTTGCATTGCGGTCTTGCCCAGAGTTAGTTGGACTTGGATAATCTCAGATGCATTATGCTGAGCAACTAGCCTGGAGGTGTGGATATCCTTAATGAATATGAACACTCCTCCGCCTTTATTGCTTTGGTCCAGGTTAGATGGCCGAAAGGTGTGGTATGAATTATAGCCTGGTAATGCAGGGGTGCTCTCTGGAGCCTTGAACCAGGTCTGTGTCACTGCACGGATGTCGATGTTCTCAATTTTAAGGAGTGCCTCGAGTGAGTGCATTTTGAGGTTTAGACTTCTAGCATTAAGTAGCATTGCCCTCAGATTTTGCTTGTTTTTACCTGTTATGGTGGTGAATTTGTCATTTGAATCTTGTCTAAAAAAGGCACTATAGGGGTGGCAAGAGCCTTAGCCAGTATCCGGAATCGCAAGGGCGACAGGTGCAGGCCATCTCTGGCAAAACATCGTGGTTTGTCGATCATGTCATCCCAGGCAGACAGATACTTGATCCCCTTAGAATGACACCAAAAGCTTAGCCAATTGTCGAAGTCAATCATTTTGTCCTTGTACTGTGGTATCATTCTAGGTGATGGCAGGATGCTACTCAGGGCTAGGGTCATACCTGCCTGGTCTACAAGATCAGAAAGCTCCTCCATGTCTCTTTTCATGTAGTCCAGGGAGGTACGTCTGAGGTCATTCACACAAACATGGACAATGGCAGAGCCATATTTGTACTTGCTGTGGAGTGACCTGAGTGCATGCATTATGTGGCGGATCCTGGCACCTGACGGACAGCTGACAGTAACTTTCTCCTTGTTTAGCCTGGTGAGTGGAACATCAGTGTGCCTGACTATAGTCACCTATGACTAGAGTGTTGGGTACGTTGTTATGCCTTATGGGCTGTGGTTGAGTGGCACACTGAGTTTGTGGGCTATGTGTCATTTGGGTTGTGTTGGGGGGGGTGGAGGTTGTTTGCGTTTCTGCTTTGGAGGTCCCTGTTGCTTGGGTAGATTTTTTTTGAGAGCCTCCGTGAATGTAGGTGTGTGTTTTGTGTTTCTATGTGTGTGTTTTGGTGGTGTAGGTTTTGAGGGACTATGTGATGAGTGTGGTGTGGTGCAAGTGTTTACCTTCTCCTCTTGACTGTCTAGTCCAGTCTTGGGTGAAGAGAGCTTTGCTTCCAGTTTGATTATATAAGTGCATCTCTCACAGGTTGTAGGTTGCAGCTTTACTTTGCAATATGTCTAAGTTAGTGGTTTGATGATCCAAGAAATAGCAGATGCACAGAAGAGGTTCCAGTACTGACATATGAGGAACGTCATTGGTCACCTTTTGCTTTTTAAGGTGGCAGATGCCACGTCACTTACATTAGTTTTGTCTGCAAGCCAGTTTACTATCCATCTTACAACATATAGGTCTATATGTATGTCTTTATGCTAGTTTACAATGGCAACATAAGGGTACAGTGTCAAAGGCCTTGGCCAGATTCAGGTACGATATCAGAACTCCATGGCCACTACCTGCAACATCAGTGATTTTCTTACAGAAGTTTACTAAAATAAGAACATATTACTTACCTTTGACAAAATCATATTGCTGTGAGTCCACAGCAATATTTTTTTACTGGAGATTACCAAATATAATATATGCTACAGCTTAACAAATGAGGCTTTTTAGGCTGTAGGCTACATAATTTCAGAGAATTTGGCATTATTTTGGAGCTTTAGTTCCTGCTGAAAAGCACTGCAGTGTGTGTGTGTGTGTGTGTGTGTGTGTGTGTGTGTGTGTGTGTGTGTGTGTGTGTGTGTGTGTGTGTGTGTGTGTGTGTGTGTGTGTGTTTTCCAGATGGTAAAGCTGTTAGTCAGTGCCAGTCATTACAATTATAGACATTAAAACATATTAATTTTGCATCTTCAGGAGCACTGTCTAGTAAAGTGACTTGGTCAGAGACACAGTAGGCAAATGGAGGTAGAATCAAACCCTACATATTTCACTACAATAAGCAGCTCATTGAGAGGTTAAACACATAATCATCTGCACTAACCAACAGACACTCACACATTTTTCCAGTTTTGTATAAATCACTGTGAAAAATTACGGAGGTTTGCATTCAGTCAATAATACCAGTAATAATAGTTCTGTGTGATATTGATGCATTGCTTCTTGTGGTCAAAAGTACAGAGTTTCGACCCTTTCATCTCCATTTACCTATTGTCTGACTTTGAGCAAGCTGTAATTAAAGGTCCCATCTCAATGTGTCTGTATAATATCTGGCTCCTGTATATCATTATTCTACTTGTAACTTATGAATTGGTGCAGTGAGTTAACACTCCTGTTTCCTGTGTCAAGGTATGGATTTGAATCCTTGCTTTCTGTTTGTAGTTTAGTCTGGTAATTGGTGGCATAGGGTTAAGGCTGTGACTTCCTCAGCCCTCATTTGCTTACTGTGTGACTTTTAGCAAGTCACTTAACCAGACAGCGCTTGACACAACTGGAAATTTGGGCTAGATCTTCAGTGGTCCAGTGGACTGCAAGCCTAGTAAATATCCATGAACCAGAGTAACTATGGAGTAAAGGCAGGGCAGTGATTATAGTAAATAGGGGGATCATCACCATATGAGGCATGTTCATTGGGTATGATCTTTGGTTTCCTTGTTATGCTGGCAGTGTGATTATTATTTAGCGGTGAATAAATTGGGTAGCATGATCACTGACCGTACCTTTCCTAGTATAAGGGAAGGTGACATCAGGAACTGCACTGAGAGTAAAGAAGGGAGATGGATTATTTGACTTAGGGCAGATGGGGGGAAAGGCTTGACTGAATAAGCCTCCCTTAAACCTGTATTGAAATGTAGGCATTTAAAAGTGTAATGACTTTTTAATTGAAGGTTTTATGATCATGTATACATATATCTATAGATACACGTACATATATATATATATATATATATATATATATATATATATATATATATATATATATATATATATATATGGGTCCCCTACACAAAGTCAAAATGCCACAAAGTCGAAACCCATATGGCCAAGACCATATGTTCGACTTTTGGAATCCCGACCATGTGTAACAGACATCTCCGTGCAGTGCAGAATGGAAATATTTCCATTTCCACACTGTAGTGCGATCTCGGAATTGGTATATTAAAGTTACGAGGTGTGTGGGAGGAGTAGCCCCCCATGGAGGGTGCAGGGGGGTGTGCCCCCCCCCCCCTGCTAACACTTAGAAAGTCAGTTAATGTTATGTATTTGTTTTGTTTTTACATGTTCGAAATTGCGGACGTCAAGCAGATGGTCTCGGCCACATGGGTTTCAGCTTTCTGCAAATTCGATCATATATAGTAGACCCATATATATATATATATATATATATATATATATATATATATATATATATACATATATATTTTTTTTTTTTTTAATCATAGAATGTTGTTTTTTTTTATTTCCATATTTGCTTTCATGGTGAAAGTTAGTTATAAACCCATGTTTTATATTGTACTCAGTATGTGCTTAAGATACAACCCAATGCTTTTTCTCATGTGTTTTTTTTATCATGTGACTTTCATCATGCAGTTTGATTTGCCAGGTTAGTTAAACGTGGATATAGGGTGTGCAATATTTTGGTCTGATGAAGCTAACTGTGAAAGCACTTCTTGTTCTTGTGCACTGGGTTCATTTTAATAAACGTGCTTGAAGTTTACTTTTATGGTCCTTATATGTGTTTGCTTCATTGTATACACTGTTGGATTATTTTATTTAAGCTTTTTTTCATTCAACGAGCCATTTACCCTTTGGAGTGCTGTTTGGTTTTATAAAAGTAGCAAATGTTAAACAGTGATTATTTCAGAGTCCTGATCCTAACCTGTTTATGTTTGACTCTTGTTAGATTCCTTGAAGGTCTTTACTGCCTTAGTACAATAGGCTGTTAACCAGCTGCTTTCTGTTGTCCAGTGTTTGATTCCTGCAGTCTCCATGTGCCTAACAGTGTAACTCTGAGAAAGTCACTGACCCAGACAGTGCTCCTAGGCTGAATCTGAAGAAAAAAATCCATGTGGATCAGTGCTCTACCTTGAATAACAAGAATAAATAAACATGTAGTTACTGACAGTAGTGAGTATATCTTACACTAAAGGGATTTTTTGACAATTCCAGATCTCAGTAGCTTTCCCTGATATATCACACTGTGCAAATACTTGTAGAAATCAGTTGCCACAGTCAGTTTTGTATGTTGTTTTATGAGCATCATACATGTTGCTGCACAACTTTATCTATATTCCTACAACAGAACAAACTTAGAAATGGAACTAGATGCAATAGTAAAGTAATATGGGGGGTTCTAATTTGTGATGACCAGCGTGGCTTTAGGAAAGTATAGTCACAGCACTATTTTTGGTAACAAAGTCAATATATTGCAATATGAATGTTGACCTTCTGTCAGCTGGGGTATTTGCTGACATGACCTGGGCCTTTGAAATAGTCAGTCATGTTTTCTTACATCAAAAAAACAAAAATAAAAAAAAAACAGGAAAGATAATTTTAGAACTAATACAGTTGCCAGGCAAATATATATATACATATACATGTTTTTTCTTACTGACAAAACTTTTCAAGTCTGTGTTAATTCAACCTTATCTAAGAATGTTACATTTAATACACAGGACTCAGTGCTGGACCTTCCCTTTTCTCTCTGTTTATCAATGATCTAGCACTAGACTTAGTTACAATCAGTATGGCCACGTTTGCATATAACTCGCTCCTTCAGGAATTTAGAGAATAACTTTTAAGACAGTGTTACAAAGCTACACATTTGAACAAACAGTAACAAACTAACTATAAACCCATAATGTTGTTATGTTTTTATGTAACAGCTTCAGTTTAGTTATATCATCAAAAGCACTTAAAATAGCTATAAGAATTACTTAACAAATGGAGTGATTTCTGCATTTGTTATAAAACCTTTCACCATTCTCCAGAGGAATGATGATAGCATATTGAGATAAATATTCTTCTTATGATCCCTGTGTTTCTTTAGGATGATTGTTAGCATGGCCTGACTTATGACAATCTAATTTTCCATTTTTATAGCTTTTTATTTCAAGGTCATGAAGGTAGGCTGCAATACAATAAGTATTAAGACTGAACATAATTAGTCTTACACAATACTGTATTGAATTTAATTGTAGGATGCTATTTTTTCCTTTTTCTGATTGACAGACTTGGCACTTACTTCTTGAATGAAACGTTATATGATATGGAATGGTAAAATTTAATGGGAGCTGGAAATGACTGAGAGAGAATGAATCTCTTATCCACACATTTGAGTTGCTTATGTGGAAGTAAATTGCAGTTAACAGAATCTCCTTAAAGGGGATATAGGGATGTTAAATATCTTGGGTATCTGTATGCCAAAATGATATTTTTTTCTTTATCAATACATGTATGACATAAATAATACAAGAAGTAAGTTTTTTTTTAGTTTAGTAGGATCACATTTTTATAGCTTGAATTATTTTAAGAAATATGTTTTTGTTTTGATTTTTTCAACAAGAAAGTTCATCGAGATGAGAATGATAGCAGAGACTAAGGTGTGGATTTCCAGAAGTAAGCTGGCACAGGGCAACAGGTCATACACTGCATTAGCCCATGGGTTGGTAAATGGTTTAACAGGATTTTTGGCAAGAAGAATTGACTACATTGTGAGAGATAAAAAAATCATGTATTGACAATACTATAGATTAATTTCATATACGGTCTTATTATAAAGGTCTGTATTAATATAATTAGTGACACGTGGTCAAAGTCACATTTACATTGACATAAAGTGTTGAGAGTTAGGTACCAGTTTTGCATTGCATAGTATTTGACACTGAGGATGGTGTAATGGAAGCTGTATGATTAATTTGGTTTGATAATGAAGTTTTTTTTGTAATGTGTAAATATCAAAATGAATTTTAAGTCACAATATGAAAGGAATGCATCTAGCTCAGTTAAATGTATTTAAGTTACATGTACCACCTGTGTTACCCCAGTCTTGAACATAATGACATAAACATCAGAATGTAAATAAATTGTTTGGTCCTGTGTTTTAATGACTGAAAAAAATGTTTAACTTTAGCACCACTGTATTAAAGTTGTTTATATTTAGCAAGATCATGTTTCAGTTTGAAGGTTATGAATATCATATCCAGTGTAATGTCAATGAATGTACTGGGTTGTTTTTGTCTGCTGATTTGATTCTTCCTTAGCAATGCTTGTATGTCTGATGCTGTTGTCAATAGCTGTTGTCAATAGATGTTTGATAAAGAAGGTTGTTTAAAAATTAAGTCCATTCGAGGTATATGATGAATAGTTCCTCCTTTTTTACTAGTGTCCTAAGCAAAGAGGGAAAACATTTTGATCCACAGAGCTTACTTAGACTTCATCTTTAAGAATGCCTTTGAGTTCCTCCTCCTTTGCTAGATCTCCTAAGTATAGTGGAATAACTATCATGATCCACGGGGCTTACTTGAATTTTATTCTTGAGGAAACACTTAAACAGTCTTACAGAAACATCACAGGAGTCATAGGCTACAAGGATGGTAGGATTTTCAAAACCAGTTCTTGTTACCTAAATCCTGATTCTCCTAACACTGCCTTAAAGAACTTTGTTGACTGCATTCTTGACTTTACTAAAGATAATCTTATCCTGGTGGTTGATTTCAATTGATATTTCTTAAGTGGGGGCTCCAGCAAAAATCACTTTTGGGGGTAGTCCCTGCTAAAGCAGAAGCCATTAGTGGCTTATGTAAGGTTCTAGGATTAATGGATTTAAGAGCTCTTCACAATCACTGATTTTATATACCCATTACTCAAGTACATATTAATCTACACAGCTATCCAAGTCCATATGAATAAACATAAGTGTGATCAAGGTCTTAGATCTGTGGGTCATGGAAGGCCTGGAACAAAGAGTATAAGGCCAAGCTGTAATTTCTTCTCTGGAGCTTACCTGTTCCCAAACGTATCCACAATGAGGGGCTTTTGTTCAGGTTTTACAAGAAACAAAATATCAAAAATGAAAAAAAAAAGATTCCAAAGTTGACACTGGGATATCAGAGTCCATTGACATACTTGTGCAAGCAATAAGATACATGCAGATTCCTGAGTCTATAAAAAAGAAACACAGGCTGCATTTACCATAATGCAATGCACAAGCATTGGCATGTATGTGTCCCACAGATGCACAATGTTTTATGAAGACATCCCCAGCCACAGGTGGCAAAGAATAAGTAAAGCAACAAAATTATTGAGAGATACAATGCCAATATTTAAAAAGGTAAGAAATGTCTTTATTATACAAATTGCATTGTATAATAACAAGAATCCACTCCTGTGTTTGGGTAATTCCAGTTTATCCATGCTTAGCTTACTAATTTAATCAGCCAGGCTTTGCCCTCATGATCAAATCATGCCAGTCATGAGTAAACCCAAAGTTGCCCATACCCACTCATGGATTACTTAGTAAGTCATAAGTATAGAGTCTGCTCAGGCCATTTACGTCTTAATGCTGAAACATTTGATACCTGGTAAACCCCTGGTCTGAATGGAGTTCCTGTGGACAATCTAAACAAATATGAGCCCCTTTGATATAGATAAATTATTGGACGTGATTTCCTTTTGTGTGAATGAAACACAAGGTCATCCCTGGGCTTTGTAGAAATGTGTATTAGTGACAGTACTCACCCAGCCTAAAAAGAGCCCCACAGACTATGCAAGTTACAAACCAAAACCTTGTGAAATATTGACCATCAGTGTTATACCAGTGCATGGATTACATATATAACACTGATGACTGATCAGCCCACTAAGACAGATCAAGTCCGATGCATGCCAGACTGATGCGCTAATGATAATGTATAAGAAGTCTTTGAAATTCTTGAAATAGACAATGGGGACAAAATCCCTTGTTGGGTTTGCTGTAGAATACTGGCAATGAATTCGGCAGAATTTTAAATTTTACATTTTAATCAAATGTGGATTTGCCAGGGAATTCCTTGATGCTCTAAAGGGAATTTTTGGAGGATCACAAGCTTGTATCAAGTAATGGTTCAACAATTCATAGAGCTTTGCTGTAAAATCCATCAGGAGTATTCTGTCCCGCTGATCTTGCTTACCTAGGTTACTAAACCTCTTACTTGGATGATTAAAAACATTGAGATGCTGATAAACTGAACCAATCTGAAATGCCCATGATAAACTTATAAGCAGATAATGTATTACTAACTGCACCTCACCCCAAAGCTCATGCGCTGATCCTTCTTAATCAACTACTAAGAATGCCTCACCCTGAAATACATGGCACAGTCCTCCTTAATATATTGACAGACTTTGGATTTTTTTTTTCATATCCTTGATTTGCTTTAAGTAGAATGCAGATTCATCAAGCCTATTCCATCAAAACACATTAAACATTAATTTTAACTTACTCTGAGGTTATGAAGCCTTACATTTCCTAATATCAGCTAAGGAGATGCAGGTGCAAAGATTCCCTCATGTTGAAGTAGGGATCTAGCCTCCACCATATTGAGGGTTCTGCATTCCAAAGTGCTAAAAAATAGACTCAGCTGAGTGGCATTTGCTTTAAAGCAAATAAAAGACGTGGCATTTTCATTTTGTAAAGCAGTTAATTGCAAGTTAAACCATAAGAAAAAATAAATATTGTAAATAGCAATCACATCCTCTGCAGCAATGCAGGTCTGCTTGTCATTTGAAAGGACAACTTAAATTATTTAAGAATAAATATTTTCTTAACAAAGTAGCTTTTTTCTGGCCTCTATAACAAGTTAAGTAGAGAACTTACTAGACTCCCATATCAAATACTGTTTTAATTGCTGGCTCCTACTGGATCAGAAACTGGAAATCTTTAGACCAGTGCTAGAACTTAAGATGTTATAACAAATAATTGCTTATACATCTGGGACAACAGGATCTCTTGGTTTGTTTGGGATCGAATTTGTCTAAAAATAAAATTCAAAATTTTGGTTAACAGTAAGTGGAAAG
The DNA here is from genome assembly GCF_019279795.1 of Protopterus annectens. Lineage (NCBI taxonomy): Eukaryota > Metazoa > Chordata > Ceratodontiformes > Protopteridae > Protopterus > Protopterus annectens. The sequence continues at coordinate 824,951,976 of NC_056732.1, forward strand.
ATAGTGTTTAGTTGCTTGTTTTAAATACTTTTTGGCAGTACATATGGCCATATTTTCCCAGTGGATTGACTAGACCTTCAGAGTTCCATGGAAGCTTTTTACCTTACCCTCACTGAAGTTCTGTATCAAGGCATAGCCAACAGACTACCCGGTACAGTTCAGTGCCAATTAAACAAGTTGATCTCTACCTTGATGCATTTTAAAAGACGTTTCTCAATTCACTTCCATTTATAGCTCTATGATGTGTCAGACAAAATTCTACTTAGCAATCATGAAGAGAGCAAAACTTATTGTTTGATCTTAGGACATTGGAGTGTTTCTGATATGCAATAGGTTTAGGCAGTTTAGACAAAGTATGTTACTATGGGGCTGAAAAACGGAATGCAGCATGTGTATGATTGCACTCAAGTCATCAGGGATTTAGGTATATATGTTGATAGCAGTCTCTCCTTTTGCTACCAAACAGAGTTAGAAAATCATTTTACCTTTTACATCCTTTGTGGTTTCTTAACAAGGTTCAAAGATATTACAGTCCCTTTTTACTCTTCCCTCATTAGGGCCATCATTGAATATAATCCACCCTTCAGCATGTACCTCACTAAGCATCTAAACCAGCTTCAGAAACCTCAACATTTCCTTGCCAAAACTATGTCAACTCTCAGTCCCCTTAGCTATTCTAATATACTAAAAGTTCTGTTCCTCTACTCAGTGTTATATAGACTCCTGAGGGGATAGTGTCTTCTTAGCCTTCCATACTATGAATGACTCAGCACTCTTAGAACTCTTTCACCAAAACAGAGCCAGTAGGAAAGTAAACACCCATTCTAGAGACATAAGCCTATACTACAACAACAACAACACCAAATGGTCTAACAGAGGTGGCTTAAGCCAATGTATTCCTCATTTCAGAATCAGGCTGCCCTTGCCTATCCTGCACTGCGCTTCCTTAGTAACAATTAAAGCAATTCCAGATGACAAGATGGGTAATCACAATTTTTCAGCAGGGATATGTTGAGAAAATCTGCTTAATGTGTGGTCATTGTTAGTCTCCCACAGTTTTGGCTGGTGTGGCTGAGCTTCTTAATGGTGTACTTTGGCTGTAAGATTAGTAAAAATTTATGACCCTGTTCAGAAAACATTATTTCCTTTGGAGGTGGGATTTTGGGCTGAGAAGGAAAATTGACTCGGTAATCGTCCTATGCAAAGTAAAATAAATCAGTGACTACAGCAAATAGGTTCCTGCATTCATATTCGCTGCAAAAATTCATATTCTTTAAAGCAATTAAATGCTGGTTCTTGATTTTTATTAACTGTGTAGATTTGGCTATCCACCTTACCCCGTGCCCCATACATATTGATTTTAATAATAATTATACATATGTAATTGTACATGGACCTGATATTTCTCTATCTTCTTCTATTTCCTCTACCTGCACAATTCTTCCACAGCAGTTAATGAAACATGCACTAAAAATTTCACAAGTAAATGTGGGCAGTAAGACATTAAGTGAAAATTAATGAAAGCTTGGATGAAATACACAAAATTTGATTTATTTCAAACAGAAACATGACTGAAGGAAGAGTCTATATTCATGCTTGACATATCACCAAAATACAAAGCTTTCCATTAATTTAGAAGTGGACAGCAAAGCAGAGTACATCTGCTAGCTAAAAATTATTTATGTTATCGACTGTAAAAAGAAATCAGACACTCCATCAGGTTACTTGCTGAAGTCACTTTAGGAGGCAAGAGAAATCTGTTGGTTTCAGTTACATACATTATCCCACCTTCAAATCTACAAACTTTTGAGGCTGTGTAACACTATGTAAAGACTTGTTAAAGCCAAATCACTTTCTTGCAAGAGATTTGAATCTCTTCTAGAGAACATCCCTAACATCCCACATGAGACGTGGCAAACCATCAGTAAGGAACACCCCTAACATTCCAAGAGGAATATAGTAAGTCATCAGAAAAAAGGTCTTCTAAGATACCATGTATCATAATACAGCCTCAGTAAAGAATGTAGCAATCTACCTAAGACTTATTAAACTTGCGGTTTCAGGTGTTCTGTCCATCCTTACCCAATTTATTACATGTCCTCTAGACCTGATGCAAAGAGTGATAATCACAAACTATTGGATACTATTATAACAAATGTGTCAGCTAAATACATACCTAGCCGTATTTACCTAAACTCTATTAATCATCACTGCCCAGTTCCCCATTGTTAGAATTGAGATGACCTAAAACCAAGCCTGTTTATACCACAGCAAGATTACAGTATCAGGACAGAACTGATGGCAGTCGAATGAGAAGGAATTCAGAAACAATACAGTGTCAGTGTAGTACAAGGTGACTTCCAAAACATTCTAAAGGACATACACTATAAACATTTCCAGCTAAAAATGAGAAGAAATAATGACAGGAAATATCATCGGCTACCATCCTGTCTAGATGCCCAACAGGTATAGCATGTTAAGTGAGAGTAGCAAAAACACTGTCCACCTTTTATTAAATGAATACCAAAAATGAATACCTGCAGAGACATAACAAAAGCACCAGTTATATTACCTTCATACTCTACAGTCTCTTCTTGAAGGATACTCAAAAAAGCTTTGGAGAACTGTTAAAGACATAAGAGGCTCCTCTTAGAACAAAACGTTTTTCTCACAATTCTTTTGCACCATTATCACACAGAGTCAGTGTCACCTGCTGATGCTAGTTCTATCCCCGGCATGGGACACTGTAGCCTGCAGAAGTCGTCCAGTTTCTCTATGATGATTCCTTTTATTTTTTCATGTCAGTGTTTATAAAAATAATTCTAAAACTATTTGAACACTTGAAAAGCACCTTGCAGGATTGTTCTAAAATTCAACCTGTCTTAAAATAGCCATAGTACAGACAGTTAAGCTCCTACATTACATCATCAGCCTCTCTCTCTCTAACGACCCATAGTATGCCAACCAAACTTATTGGCATGCAACTGTTATCTTATTGCCAAAACTGCCCACACCTGTGAATGTTTTAGACTATAGACCAATTTCCAACTTAAGACCTATTATAGACGTTCTTGAAAAAGTGGTATATAAAGGAAAGCCTCGGTATCTGTAGACTAAACACTGTTGTTAACCTAATGAAATAGAAAGGGCTTTGGAGAATGCCCATGACAGTAGATACAATGCTTTCTGTGGTGCAACAGTGCTTCTCTGAGAACTGTTACTCAAGGTAAAAATGGCAGTATCTATTCTGAATAATGCCACCTTTCTGCAGGGATTCATGAGAGTTCAGTATTGGGCTTTATTTTCTTTTCAGTGTTCTTCAACAATCTCATAATCACCCTACCAAAACTAGGTCTAATCATTTATGCAGATGATCTTTTATGTTGAAGGAGGTTAACTCTACAGCTCTGGCACAGAAAAGACTCTAACAGGATTTCAGCAAAGTCATTACCTAATTGTCATCTAATATAGCCTTGCTAAATATCTCCAAATTAGTAACAGTGCTGCTTGCCACCTGTCAGAAACTCACACATAAGATATGGAAACCCCGAAGACTTAAGAACCAGGGAGCATGCCGACATCCCAGGTGGATACAAATATTTAGGACCTGGTCCGGATCCTAATATTTTGTTTAAGTTGCATACTCAGACTGTGGCAGCTAAGGTATGGATTTGCTACACTGTGAGAAGTCACCTAACTCCAGAAACTAGAAAATAAAGTTAAGTGCTCCTGTTACAAAAATGGATTTTTTTTACCTCTAATCACATTTCATTGCTAAAAAAATGATCACCTGCACCAGGAAATGCTAAACACGAGGTACTATTTTGTCTTTTTTTTTTCACAAGAGAGAAACTACCACTGTTTAACTTTGCAAAATATTGACTACCAATATCAGCAAGGCTGGCTACTACTGAAAGCCCTGTCACTGCAATCTGTACCTTATAGGCTGCTGAGACATGACCTGTGCCTGGCCTAAAAGCAGTCTCTGCCCCTGCCCTAATAGAAGTGCTGCACATCCGCAAATCAAATGGGACAAGCGTCACTCGCTCCAGCGATCTCAACTTAGCCTGTGACATTAACAGAACATGCCGGAGCGATATATATATCTCCCAGAGATTGCTGCTCCTCTGGAATAAATTCCCAATTCATGTGAAGCAGAAAGCCTCAATGACCCTATTCAAGCACAACCTAGACAATTGGATGGGAAAATTCACTCTGGGGTGGCACCTATGTCCCTCATGGACAGGGGTAGTCTGTGTTTATCATAGACTCGCTATATGAATAACAACCATCTAACCAAGGTCAGTCAGGGGACATGGGTATAATATGGCTAGGCTTGTAAAACCAAAGGCCATTAACTTAGTAACTTCCTATGAACCTATGAACCTGTGAACATCTTTGCTACTGCCTTCCTCTTGTAGATAAATTGTCAGTGTCTTCCTTTCATTACCTTTTCTGATTAACAGAACAAGGTGCATTAACTCTTTGGCATCCCATATTCTCTAATGCCCTAGATTAAAGATCCTTCTTCAAAGTAACATGCATGGAATAACGTCTCAGCTAGCATCAGAAATTTAAAAAAAATCTGTTATCCTTCAAGAAAAAAAATGAAATAGCACCTTTGGGAAGCATTTAAGTATCAGTGTTTCTGAAATAGTGCCTAAAAAAAATGCAACTACAGTAATATGCTATAACATCAAAGAAATGTTATGCTGGTAAGGTTTTATGTAGATCTCGATTACTTAAATGTACTATGTTGCAGTTTTTAATAACCTATTATAATTTCTGCCTGATATTTAGTAGTCATCTGTTTGCTTGTGAGAATAATTTAATAATTTTACTGGATTAACAAGTACTTTCTTCATGCTCCCAGGGTCATAGACAAAAAGAGTCTCTCAGCCAGTTCAGTTATATGGTTAACAAACAAATGCGTAAGTTTCATAGGTTCATAGGAGGTTACTAGGCTATTGGCCCTAGGAGCTTTATAAGCCTAGCCATGTTATACCCTTGTTTCCTTATTGACCAAGTTGTATGGTCTATATTTGCAGCGTGAGTGTATGATCAGGACCGACTGCCCTTATCCAAGAGGGACATAGGTGACACCCCCAGGGTAAATTTACAGTATACAATCTAGTTGCCTAAGTTGCACTTAAATAGGGTCATTGAGGAGCTATGTTTTCTCAATGAATAAACAAATAAATGAGATGAGAATCATTTGCTTGGCTTGGGATATTCTTCTATAGGAGTTAAATGGGCAATTACCTTAGTTATGCCATCCCCAAGAAAAGGTACAGGATGAAGTGGCTGATTGTGGATGTGCATTCATAGTAAATGACTAGGGAGTACCTTACTGGATGCCATCTGCAAGGAAATGTTTTCTTGTCCTTCTCAGGGGCTTATGGACATGTCCCCCCTCCCCCAATTTCTTTTTTTTTCCTTTGTTATGCTGGAGAACAAAAAATGGGGGAAATTCAAAATGAGAATTTTAATGTGTTGAGTTGTCTCATTACTCATCTCTCCCTTGTCACTCCACTGCTACAAGACACAGTAATCACAGAGACATATGAGGCTGTTTGCAAGAAGGTTTCTACACATCTCCATTTGTCCACTACCTAAGCTGTAGTGAATGTGTCCACATGGTTTAAACAGGTGCTGCAGATGTCAGTAAGCAATAGCTGGAGACCGGAGAAACATAGTTTCAGAATGTCCTGAAATTAGTAATTTTGTGAGGTGAAGTAGAAAAGGTGATCAGAATTATTTGCTCCAGTGCAGTATGTCTTACCATTACTCTTAAAATGTTAGGGTCCCAGTTTTAGATCAGATGCCTTTATCTCAATTCTTTTTTATTGTAGAGCTTGTTAACCACTGCCTGTGAATGCATCATGTAATGTTAAACAGGTAAATCCCACAGAAGTAAAGATGTGATGGCAGTTAATACAATAAAGAGAAAAATGATATACAAAAATGTGCATGCTGATTAAGCAATCAATATATGCTTTGTAAATCCATCATTGCCTGCAGTATCAAATCTGGTAGTTGTAGCTGTTAGAAACAAAAGCTATAGCCTCTTTTTCCATTCTGCTAAATGGAATAAACAAATGCAGGTATAAATGGGGTACAAGACAAACATGCACACTCTCCAAAGGAAGACAAACAAAAGCTAAAACTCAAAAATAGGTTACAAAATGTTTAAAAAATTACTTAAAACTCATGCCAGAGACATCAGGAGTCTGTAAGTCAACTACATAAACAGTAAAATGCATGTACACTCCCAAGTCAATAAAGGAAAAAGATGTGGTAAACTGCTCTGATTCTAATCTGCTGTGCATGCATCAGCAGATGCAGGTTTCTTACATTTGCACTACATTCAGAAGAAGCTGTTCCTAGATACAGAAGTCAGCCAAAATTAACCATTTGAACAAGAAGAATGCTGTTATAATGTCATTATTTAAAAAAGTAAGTTTTTTTAAATAATGCAACTGCATAACAGCAGTAACCCACAACTGCATGTGGATAATACTGCTTTACTTACAGCTAGTGTATTTGTCTGATCTCTCTGATTTTATTTTGTGATCCAGCTATGCCAGACATGGGTAACTCAATTGTTGCCTGCAACCACTCATGGATTATTGCTGTAGTATTACCATCTTGGAAGTCAATATGCCCTTTGGTGACAAGAGCTGAATGAAACTATGATCTTTAGTAACATAAAAATGGGGTTTTATCTAAACAACTTTGAAATGTCATTGCAAAAGGTCTTTTTCCAATATGTTCTTTGTATATGAAAGGGCTCTTAGTGAAACTGGCTGCTGTAAGACTGTGCCAATCTGATTGCCTTTCTGATATTTGGTTATGTTACATCTGTTAATTCATTGACTGTCTCATATCTGGTTATACACATTTTAAATAGCTGTGTTATATATCAATACTGGGTCTATGACAACCGATCGAAAAGTAATTTCTGCGAAAGGCATATAGATCGAAAATGCCATTAATTGAAATTGGTTTTGTGGGGGGGCTGCACCCCCACACCCCCTGCTAAATATATATTCCAACTCCGAGATCACACTACAGTGAGGAAAGGGCAAATTTTCCAATCTTCACTGTACCACGATCTCACAACACCACTTTCGATTACCGGCATTTTCGATCTATATGCCATTCGTGGAAATTACTTTTCGATCAGTAGTCATAGACCCATCAATATCACCTTTCTGTTTTATACAATGCAAATAATGTTATGATTTTACTTGTATCCTATATTCTTTCCCCACTGTTTTATTGGTTCTTAATAAGAATAATTATATTTTAAAAAAGAAAAAGCAGGAAAAAGCTCTCTATTATAATTCAGGGATCCAGAATTGTGAATACCAGAATTAAAGAGGAAAAAAGCAAAACTGAAGGAGAACAGTCAATGCAGAAAATTGTTATTATCCTTTAAATTTATTTTTGCATGGGACCAAGCCGCCTTTGCACTTCCACACCTCCCTACCTTTACATACTAACATTAATATAACTGGGAATACTCCAAGACACAGCAATGTCAGAGATAGTATATGTGGAATACTCGAAGACAGGGCGATATCATTGATACTATATGTGAGATACTCCAAGACACAATAATCACAGAGACAGTATATGTGGAATACTCCAAGACATAGTAATGTCAGAGATAGTATATTTGGAATATTCTGAGACACAACAATGTCAGCGATACTTTATGTGGAGTACTCCAAGACACGGCAATCTCAGAAACAGTATATCTGTAATATTCTGAGACACAGCAATTACAGAGATAGTATATGTGGAATACTCTGAGGCACAGCAATTTCAGAGATAGTAATATATGGAATACTCCAAGACAAAGTAATCTCAGAGATAGTATATGTGGAATACTACCATCTTACATCAATCTCAAAGACAGTATATGTGGAATACTTCAGGGTACAGAAATCAAAGAGATAGTATATGTGGAATTATCTTAAACACAGCAATCTCAGAGATAGTACATGTGGAATACTCCAAGCAACAGCAGTCTCTGAGATATTATGTGTGGAATACTCTGAGACCCAACAGTCTCAGAGATAGTATATGTGGAATACTCCAATATGCGGTAATCCCAGAGAAAGTATATCTGGAATACTCTGAGACACAGTAATCTCAGAGACAGTATATGTGGGATACTCTGAGACACAGCAGTCTCAGAGATAGTTTATGCCAAATGCTCTAAGCCACAGCAGTCTCAGAGAAAGTATATGTGGAATACTGCAAGACACAGCAATATCAAAGATAGCATATATGGAATACTCCAAGATGCAGCAATCTCAGATATAGTATTTGTGGATTATTCTGAGACAGCACTCTCATAGATAGTTTATGTGGAATAGTCCATAACACAGCAATCTTAGAGGTACTATATTTATTTAACATTTTTTTTTTTTTACTAGGAAAGTCTGACTGGGCTGAACAAGCCCATATCCAGCAGAGGCCCAGGAGGGAAGCTCCATTACAATTTTAAAACATTACAAGAAAGATAATAAGAAGTATAACAACAAAAATATTTTACAAGTAATATTACAACAGATAAATTGTCATGCATAAGGAATAACAACAAAGGAAGTTTGTAATATTAGAGAGAAAGTGAGAAATTTGTTAGAGGAAGATGGAGGAGGAAGAAAGAATAAAAATAAGACGAAATACTGGTAGTGGGTAGGGGAAGTAAAAGTGAGTTGTTTAGTTTGGGTTGGAACATGTACAAATCCATGAATTTGCTAAGTGTGTTTTGAGAAGGTTTTTAAATGTTGTTTTGTTGGCTGTGGTTCTAATGGTAAGGGGCAAATTGTTGTGTGTTTTAGCAGTGAAACTGAATATACTCCAAGACACAGCAAGCTCAGAGACAGTATATGTGGAGTACTCTGAGACCCAGCAATGTCAGAGATAATTTATGTGGAATACTCTAAGATATAGCATTAGCAATCTCAGAGAGAGTATATGTGGAATATTCTGAAACACAACAATCTTAGAGATACTATATGTAGAATATTCCATGCCACAGTAATCTGAGAGATACTATGTATCAAATACTCCATCACACAACAGTCTCAGAAATAGTGTATGCAGAATACTCCAAGGTACAGCAATCTCAGAGATAGCATATATGGAATACTCCAAGATGCAGAAATCTCAGAGATTGCATTTGTGGAATATTCTGAGACAGAGCAATCTCATAGATGGTTTATGTGGAATACTCCAAGGCATAGCAACCTCAGAAGTACTATATGTGGAATACTCCAAGACAGAGCAAGCTCAGAGACAGTATATGTGGAATACTCAGAGACCCACAATTTCAGAGATAATATATGTGGAATACTCCAAAATATAGCAATCGCAGAGAGATAATATGTGGAATATTCTGAAACAAAGCAATCTCAGAGATAGTATATGTGGAATACTCCAAGCCACAGCAATCTCAGATATAGTATTTGTGGAATACTCTAACACAGAGCAATCTCAGAATAGCATATGTGTAATACTCCAAGACAGAGTAATCTTAGAGATAGTATATGTGGAATACTCCAAAACATGGTAATCTCAGAGTTGCTATATGTGGAGTACTTTACAATAAAGTAATCTCAAAGATCGTGTATGTTGAATACTCTGAGGCACAGCAATCTCAGATATGGTATATATGGAATACTCCAACACATAATAATAATTGTTAATAATTACTCAGAGCTAATATATATAAGTCCACATCTTTATATATTCACCCTAAGGTTCAGAAAGCTTCTCATCACTCAAGTAAATTTCTTACAACAGGTTGGTCATTTTCTGCAACAGTGAGAAAATGCAACTCAGAGGCAGCTATGGCCACAATGAGAAATGCCTCATTATTGGCTGATTAGCATATTTCTGAATTACTCTTGTTTAACACGAGCTCTATCAGACCTCTGAAGGTGGTTGTATTTAACTTAGCAGCCCATGTATCACATTGGCAAAGGCATCCCCCTACATGCACACCCATACACCCACCCACACCCACACACACACAAATTCAGGCATCCATGTACACATATTTACATGCACACACACACACACACACACACACACACACACACACACACACACACACACACACACACACACACACACACACACAAACAAGTACATCCAGATTCTCATTTCCTTATATATAACTGCAACCAGCCAAACACACACACACACACACACACACACACACACACACACACACACACACACACACACACACACACATGCACACACATTCACCTGGCTTCATTGATGCCCCTACAGATAGGCACACACACACACACACACACACACACACACACACACACACACACACACACACATATGCATGCATACACACATACACACTTATGTCTTAGCTGAACTTATCCAGCCCTTGACTGCTTCCATTGGAATGAATGGATGACCACTGTCCTTTGATGGTATTAACTTTTTCCTTCAACCATGGAAATTTATATAGCTGAGTTATTCACTCAGCAGAGTAAATCAGGAGCTGCTGGTTTTTCCAGTGGAGAGCGCATGGCATATTAGTATTGTCCACTCTCCTAGACTACCTCAGAAGGCTTGGTCAGCAGTAATGCCCTCCATGCTCAGGCTCCCACTAGTGGAAAACCTCAAATTCTATGAATTGGAATGGCTTAGCATGGGGGGACTGCTCATTTTAATGTCAGCCTCAGTCCCACTATTCTGAGATTTTCACTTCCACTGTCAGAATTATAAACTGTGACAGAATGAAAAGGGGTTATAAATTGCAGGAAATAAACAATTTCAAAAGTATTTATACTGTAAAATGATTTATGTAGTATGATTTTCAGGCAAATGACTAATGATTTTTGGACAACAGTGTACATAAATGTTTCTAAACCATTAACTACAAAAGTTACAAGTCAAAGATATAAAGATGGAGACATTCATTGGTAAATAATGCAGTCTGAATTTCATATGTAATTTTAAAACCACAGTATTAAATAACCTTTGTGTAAAAATAACTGTAGTGAATAGGTATATACAGTGACATTACATTCAAAAGGGAAAATCTGGCAGTTACAAAGAGCATTAAAGCTATGACCTGCTTCCTGTAATCAGAGGTAGAGGGTTTGATTCCTCCCACGTCTATTTGTCTACTATGTAACTCTGCAACTTTGAGTAAGCCATTGGACCAGACAGTGCTCTTGAGTTGTCACTGAAAAATGACCCCTGTGTCCAGTGGGCTTGCCTGGTTAACAAATGCATGAAATTAAAAAAAAAAACTAAATGTCGAATAAATTAACAACATTATTGCAAATTAATAAATTGTTTAAAAGAAAAAAATATATACCACTTGCATTTTAGGACAGAAAATTTTAATGTAGAAGCATTTTATGAGAGTTTTAGCTGCTTGAATAAAAAAAAAGTGAATCAGTGTTTTGAAACAAGAACAGACTTTATGCAAAAATGATAACTATTCGTATGTTATTGTATGAAAAAAATGTATAGATACTGGTTTGGGCACGTCAGAAAGATCTAAACAGTAAAGGAAATTCATGTGGTAAAATGTGAATGAGTTTTAAAGGGTTGAGCATGTTGGATCTATTAATAAGCTTGTTGCTACTGTAAAAGAATTTACATCAATATATTGAGAGAGCAAAATTATATCATATAGCTAATGTTAGTCCAAATGAGGAAACAGTGCCAGTGTTGATAAATACAACTGGTGCCAGCATGTATAGTTTATTGTTCAATTTGGCAGCATCAGCTAAGCCACTATAAAACTCATTCAGAGAAATTGTAATGACCTTACAGAAGCATTTGACTGCAAACGTTTGGCAATTGTAGAGACTTGTAGTTCAGCAAGCAGTATCAAATGAAACATGCATATATTCTACAGTCTGTGGAGAGCTACCCAGACTAAATTAGCATTGCCAGTTTTCAGAAGGGCTGGCAAATAGACTAAGATACATATAGCCGGACCAATATAAAAATCAGTCATATGTTAGTATTAAAATATGGTACAGATGATCATGATGTTAAAAAAATGCATATTAACTCAGTTTACTATCAGAATGTTCAAATTCCTATGGTCTAATATTCATTTGATTGACCCATATGGTCGACACATGAATATTAAAGTTGTTCATTTGGTCGACAGGAAGTGCATGCAAATTACCTGTCGACATTATGTTGACAACAGGGCAAGGAAATACCCTTGTCAGTACTGTTGTGTGATCTCGGAGTTGTAATATATAAGCAGCAGGGGGTGTGGGGGTGCAGGGGGAGCTTGTCCCCTGCAAAAACACTACTGTCACCGCTGCAGGTGTTTTTTGACCATTTAAACTTTGACATTATTTTTTTCAGTATTTTGAACATTCAGTGAAATTACTTTCGACGTAAGGACTGTCAACTATATGAATTTCAACATTTTGATAGTAAACCATATTAACTCTCCATAAAAAAGCAAGCTTGTTCTGCTGCAACAGAGCATTACTTGAAGTTGATAAGTGTTTGCTAAAATAAAGTACCATTACAAGGTGCATAATGAGAAAGTGTGTGTACATGGAAAAAAGTAAAAATAAATTGAATAACAGATGTAGGGTACAGAATGGTTATCATGAATCAAAGTATGTGTATAAAGTGGTGATGCAGGAAGTAAAAGAGGGTCACACAGGGTACAGTCAGACACTGGAGGTATGTACTATTACCTTTATAGTACAACTCTCTGCAGCTAGGCATAAACTTTACATTGGTCACAAACCATGCCCCCTTGTGTAGCTACACAAACAACAAGACAGGAACACTAAGCTTTAACAGGAGGTGCTTTCATTACTACATTTGAAGTTCAATGTCATACATCAGTGAGGCTTCACCTACCACAATGCAGATGGCCTATCTAGCTTCCATAGCCCATGTTACAGACCTGAAACACAGGTTTTCATGCTGGGGGTTGATAATCTAGCATAGTGTGTTGGGCCTTAACCTAGGATGAGTCAAAACGGATATGTAATTAACACCTCAAACAAGAACCATTTGAAATTCGAGCTTTGTTTATGCAAGTCCTGGAGCAGTAATGAATGAACAAATCTGTGGACTTGCATATATTATTGTCAAAGGAATGGCAGTCTCAGAGTTGGCATATATATGTCTGCTGGATATGCAGTTTGCACTCAAACATCAGGGGTGCAACTTTAAAGGAGATAAGCAGTGTTCAGGATTTGCTGCTCTACTGTGATTTTGATCTTTTTTTTCATCACGTCAGGGATCACTATTACAAGTCTTGATATTTTAATAGGGAGCCCCACAAACAGTGTGCAGATATCTTGACATTTTAGTAGGGAGCCCCACAAACAGTGCGCAGATATTGCTCAGCAGTGCACTGCACAGTCTGCATGTATGAGGATGGAGTTCGGTCTCCAACATCTCTTTAGAAATGTGTCAAAAATGAAATGTAAATCTTGCAGTGCATGAAATCTGTTGTTATTAAAAAGACAATCCTTGGAGATCAGAAAGGATGGCTTTTCACTTGCAGGGAGAGTTTTGATCCTGTAACAGCAGTTTCTGGAAAGTATGGTGTGAAAGGGAAGAAACAACTTCAGGAAGTCTGAGACAATCTGGAGATATACTGGCAAACATTCAGGCAAAAGAAAGCTGCATGAATTGATTTTTATACTAAACTTAAACTTTTATGAGAAACCACAAAGTCTGAATGTTATTTTGTTTCATGTTCTCAAGAAAACTTTCAACAGTGAACTGTTTGCCTTCTGTTTTGATAAAACCCCATTATTTTATGGACAAAGTGCATCTGCTACATTATTTTGATACAACAATACACACAAACACACACACACACACACACACACACACACACACACACACATACACACACACACACACACACACATACACACACACATGCACACGCACACACACACACGCGCACACACAAGCACATTTACATACACAGACATACAGACAGGTAAGTCTACATTGTTAATTGTCACTTTAATGGCACAAAACTGTATACCCCTATTTTCAACTAAACACTGGAACAAAACAATCAGAGTTGTCCCGACAGCATAACTCTCAACTGTACAGATTTTTGCAGAATGTCCAGATTTTTGCCTTATATTTTTGGTGTGTTCCTCCTAAGCTCTATACTTTTCTGGCAAATAGATGAGGATTGAAGTAATTAAATAATGACAAACATTTAAGACTCCACATCCTTCAGAAAATTCATGCTAATGCAAAACCTATTATTGTATCAACTTTCTAAGTTTGTAAGAGCAATATTTAAACTCTGTCCCTATTTGTCCCCCCCATCATTTTAGGCTTTGTCCGGATTTTTTGCTCTAAGAGGTTGAGAGGTATGCCCCACAGGTAGGACCTAAGTTACACCAGTAATGGAGTTTATGCTTTCATGGTGATAAAGCAGCCAATAACAATAAGGTAAGTCATTCAGTTATCATACAATTATATATCTATCAAACTATCTCCCCCCTCTGTGTGTGTGTGTGTGTGTGTGTGTGTGTGTGTGTGTGTGTGTGTGTATATATACATATATATATATATATATATATATATATATATATATATATATATATATGGGATCCATACAGACCCCCGACTGTATTTTTCACAGAATCCTTGATCGGCGAATACACTTGTGCGAAAGTGCTGTTCATCGAAGCAGCACTTTCGAGTAAGTTTGTGCATAGTGCTAGTCATACTACGGTGTGGATAAGGGAAGATTCCCTTTTCTCCACTGTAGTGCGACCTTGGAGTGAGAATATTAAAGTTGGGGGGGGTAGATTTATTGTTTTTTTTTTTTACGCACTTTAACAAAAGCGCTTTTTCGGTGAAAGCACTTTCTTTAAAGTGTGTTCAGTGATTGTGGATTTGGACTATTGAACTTTTGTTCAATAGTCCTAGATCCATATATATATATATATATATATATATATATATATATATGGGTCTACTTCTATTCACCAACTCCCATTTCGTCGAACTCCCATTTGACCGAAACTTCATTACATCGACATGCATTTGCCCCCTTCCCCAATGTTGTGCGACCCTGGAGTTGATATATATAGTAGTAATGCTTGTCGATGTAATGAAGTTTCGGTCAAATGGGAATTCGACGAAATGGGAGTTGGTGAATAGAAGTAGACCCATATATTTTATATATATATATATATATATATATATATATATATATATATATATACACATACACATACACACACACACACACACACACACACACACACACACACACACATATATATTCATATATAAAAAGCACATAGCACACAAACATACATCCATGTAGATGTAGATATATACATATGCACACACATACACTATACGTGTGTGTGTGTGTGTGTGTGTGTGTGTGTGTGTGTGTGTGTGTGTGTGTGTGTGTGTGTGTGTGTGCATATATACATTTAAACACACATACACACACGACCACAAAAATACTAATATGTAATACCTTCATATTTGCGACCAGCAAACAGTTTAAAAGTAAATAATTTTACAACTGTTAACATGTTGTTTTGCTTAAGCTTTCATGTTAATTTTTGCTTGACTCATATTAAATTGCATGTTAGTCATGCGGCCTGATGCAGAGGTGTGGGCTGGTAAAAAAGGAACTTAACAAAAGTAATGAGTTTTGCATCGGAAATTCTTAGCATGAGGGTACAGACAAAAGACATTGGCATTATTCTGTAGTTCTCAGGTTGCATAGTATATTATCTAAGATCGTCTGAAAACATATTATTTTAAAATTATCTCAGACAAGCATTTTTCTGTTGCAACTACTGCCTATTGTTGCAAGCAGAGTGCAGTAACAGTGTTTTATTATGTTCAGAGAATAAAAATTGAGGAAGTGCACATTAAAGAAGAAGAAGTGGTTATTAAAATAATATAAATTCAGCTTACTCTCAATGATGCACTATTTTGGTTTTTGTAGTGGTGGGGGAGGATGTAATTTCTTGAGAAGGAGAAATGTTTCCAATTACATGTTCTTTGATGAGTTGCTTTGAAGGGCTGAAGGAAGAACTACATTGCCATTTTGAATTCAGTCTTAGCAATTTTTCAGGCTCTAAACTAGTACTGAAAAAATGCATTGTTATATAATACACACACACATACACATGCTTGCACATACATAATACACACACACACACACACACACACACACACACACACACACACACACACACACACACACACACATACACACACACACACACACACACATATACTACATATATGACTCACACCTAATGAAATGAGCATCAGGCTTTGAGTGTTTTAGAGCAGAGCTAAGCTGGTATTTATGGTCCTTCCCTTCACAGATTCATAAATGGAATCTGTGAATCTTGCTATTACACCTACAGTCAAATGAACAAAGTGCAAAAAAGTGGCACAGATTTTCAAACTTCTCAACCTTACGATGGAATGCCCAGTATACTTTCATGTGTCTATACCTGTGTAAACTGATAAGTGAGTATAGTTATATGTGGAAATATCCATGTATATATAAAGTCTCGAATGCTGTCATGCATTTTCATCAAAAGGCCATGTATATAAGCCTTCATGGATCTCACAAGAGTTTTCATGAAATCCTGCACTAAGCTGGGCTCAGTACTGCTGGCCTACAGCTTACCCAAACTGTTTTAAGGTCTTTTACTTACTCAGTGTGTGTCTTTAAATGGACACCCTGTTATGCCATTAATAAGGTTGGAAAGAGATAGCAAGACAAAAGGCATACAGCAAACAAGAGAAACCCAAAAGGAACATATTAAAAGCATTGTACAAGAGGAGGTGGGAGAGAATGGTCATGATTTTTTAATGGAGTTAGACCTCCCCCCATTTTCCCAATATTTTGGGAGGTGGGAGAAGGCAGAAGGGTAGAGTTTGTCAGAAACAGGGTTAGAATTTTTAATGACACAACATAAATGATAGACAAAACAAATAGAAACACTATTGTGGGCAGACAGTGAGGGGACCATAAGATATGCAGATGGCACACAGACAGACATAAAGGGATGGGAGAAGGTCTGTGGGGCATACTCACTCCAGTCTACAGGGCGTCAAACTTCCCTCTGGCCTGATGGACATGGGCAGAATGACCCCAGTGATCTGGGGGTTTATTGCCAGAGCTAGCAGGTTCAGCAAGTCTTCTACCCACTGGTGGAGAGAGATTAGTATGGATGCCAACACCTCATCACTGTCCTTTCAACCAGTGCCTCTTTCAGGTCCTGAAGCCTACAGCCCTGGCTTACCATGCTGCCATGTGCCTTGGAGACCACAGTGATGCAGCCATCACTCCCACCCTGTGAAGTGATTTCCTGATGGGCTGGGGGAGATGATGACATTCACCTCAGTGGGAGGCTTGTGGCAGAGCTACCCCAGATACTGTTATATCAAAATATAAGAGGGAAAGAAAAAAAATAAACAAAAGGAATGAAAAATAAAAGGGAGACAGACAGTCAACAAAAGGACACATGAGTGTTAAGTACCAAATGCGTTTATTTTAATTACATAAAACGAGAGAAGTAGAATATTTCTGATAAATAGGACACTGTCATTAATCAATTATATGTATGTTGCTATTAATGTAATGAGGAAATACTGACAAGTACTGGATCAGGGTCATCTGTACTTTATTTGCTATTACTTCATTTCATGTAATATGATTGAGTAACTGTACTAATTTATTTGATGAAATGCCATAAGCAATCTGCAATGAAGTAGTGTTAACAGTAAATTCCTTCAAGCACTGACTCAGGGTGAGTATGCATTCATTTCCAAACTAATTATTACTGATGTACTACGTTTCCTTCCACTTGACTAATTCAATATAATAAAGGCATATAAAAAAATCAATCAGTATATTTACTGAACACTTACAGATGCTGTAACTGACAGCTTGACAAACTGAAAAAAACTTACTTATGCAATGCCATTTTATTG
>NC_056732.1:824970481-825035481 GCF_019279795.1 Protopterus annectens
AAAAAAATAAACCAAAGGAAAAACAAACACACAACACAAGCACACCAAAAACCTTACAAACCTACACTAAACCTTACATACACAACTATCTATGCACTAACCTTAACCCAAACCCTAACCCTAAGGTCCGTCACTATCGCACACTTACCTTACCCGCACCATAACCCTAGCTCACTTAATCTGTCCCTAACCCTCAAGTCTGTCACTATCGCACACTTACCTTACCCGCACCCTAACCTTAACCCTAACTCTAACATACTTAACCCACCCCTAAACCTAAAGTCCGTCACTATCACACACTTACCTGACCCGCACCCTACCCTAACGTCCGTCACTATCACACACTTACCTTACCCACACCCTGACCCTAACGTCCGTCCCTATCGCACACTTACCTTAACATGTCGGTGTTCTCAGCGTCGGGATTCTCAACTTTCGATCATCTCCATTGTCGATCTTCCAGTGTCAGTGTTCTCGTTGTCGGCATTGTGGACTTTCGGCGTTTTCAGGTAGATATATATATATATATATATATAGTATTTTAGAGATATATATATATATATATATATATATATATATATATATATATATATATATATATATGTATTATATTCAAGTTCTATGAATCTATAATAGGTGTGTTCACTATGTCATGAAAATGTGCGTAACCATGTGACTCTCCTCTATGAGTGAACAAAAATGAAAAAAAAAAGAAAGCATGAAACTTGTAACTGAAATGTAAAGTGTCAGTTTTAGCAACCACAAAAAGGGGCCAATTGCAGGAACTTTATAATAGTGAATTAAGAAAGATAGGGTCATAAAAATTGAAGGTATCTTCAAAGGGCAGCTAGCCAGAGCTGAGAAAACAGTCATTAGGATGCAAACACCAGATAGATATCTGTGAAATCTTTGAATGTTGAAAATTCTGTTTGCTTTCTAGTAACATTTTCTTCTATTGTGTGAAAAAGAACTGATATAATCTGATATAACTACCTCTGCTGTGTTAGAAAAAGAGAACAAGCTAGAATATGTTTTTTTGTAGCTGAGATGAAAGTCAGTTTAATCTTGCTTTGGAAATCTTGGTGACCATTTACATGATGGTTTCCTGCTTACAATTATGTGTACATAATTTTACTAACTTATAATTGTTAAGTCTAACATTTCAACAGAAAGAGTCAGGTAGTGTATTTATCTCATTTAGTTAATCTTACAATATATTATTTTTTATATTTTCTCTGTATTACCTTGACGTCTGCATATATAATGTTTATCAGCACTATCCTGATTTCTTTATTAACTATTTATACATTGATATTTGTTATCTTTGTAGAGGATATTATTGTACTGTAGGTTGGTAATGCTGTGGCATCCACCTCTAATTAGCCAACTTGCTTAAATGTACTACCCATGAGATACTAACATTTATACTTTACGTTTGGCTAAATCAACACTGTATAGTAATAATTAAGTCCATAGCCATATATAGGGCTGTGGTAATCCTACCATGCTAGGGAAAAAGTATAGAGATTCTGAGAATTCTACCAGTCTTGCCTGCAAAGTGTGTGTGTGTTTGTGTGTGTGTGTGTGTGTGTGTGTGTGTGTGTGTGTGTGTGTGTGTGTGTGTGTGTGTGTGTGTGTGTGTGTGTGTGTGTGTGTGTGTGTGTGTGTGTGTGTGTGTGTGTGTGTGTGTGTGTGCGTGTGTGTGAAAGGCAGTTATCATGGAAAAGGGGCACTAGAAGATACGTGGTTCAGACAGAAAGTGGTGAGAAAGGGGGCTGGGGTGCAAGGCTAAAAACTTAGTTCTGTAACTGGACAGTGTGTAATCCTAACAGTGCATAAAAGTTGTATGTCCATACCCAGGGCAAGTATTTTGCTATGGGAGCCTAATTGCATTTGGTGAATCAGTTATTGAATCAGATTTAATACACCATTACTTTTCACTTTGAACTGTTGGGTACCAATGGTGTGACTTGAGAGACTATTCCTCTGGCAACTCTCAGACCTATTTGAGGTACTGGATCAGATCCAAGGACCATAGCACCTGTCTCTCACATATTCATATGGTACCCAGTTAGGCAGTGGTAGTATTCAATCCCCTCGACTGCCAGTCTTGTCTCCACATGGGGAATCTTCTCAATGGGAAAGCATTATTTGATGCCTCATTGGGAAGTTCACTGGTGATTTACTGGTGGTACAGTGTAGTGAGATTACTTAAGCACAGTATAAGTGAATGGCATCTCATGACAGGCAGCATCACACACATTCACTCAAAGACACAAGGATCTGACTTTGCATCATTGCATGTTTGTCTGGGGGTGGTGAACAGACTAGGAAATTTTAATCTGATGGAAACTGCTATTTTGTCTTCCTACACCCCAAGGTAGTTATTTAGTTTATAGAATTTTTGGTGTCAAGAAGATGTGCTTTATTTTCCATTATGCATTCATGTCATTGCATTAAATATTGTTGCCAATAATGTTGTTTTTTTATTATGTTATCAGAATTTTATGTTATTATATTTCACTCATTCATTGTTGGAGGAGAGACAATGTTTTTGTTCATCTTAAGTGCCTGTTAAGCTATATTACAACATAGTGTCCAAAACAGGCAAGCATGTTGGTGATAAATTGCCTTCTGTAGTTCTTTAGAAATTTTTATGCTAAATAGTGTAAATGAATCTTGTTCTGTGACTCTGTTGCTGACTTATAGGCATAAAGACAGCATCACAAACACTGTGAGCAGGAGGTTCTCTTTAACTTGCAAATGTTCTTTGCACCAAACTTTTGCTATCAAAAGGAAGTTGAGGTATGAGCTTTCACAGTTACAAATACTGGAACAAAACTTAATCAATAAAGGCATGTTGCTATTTTTTTGTATATAGTTAAAGTATGAGAAATCACTCAGTGTAGACATAGGGGTGTACTGGATCTACTACAGGTGCTCATGTGCCATTAGCATGCAGTTCACCTGCTCACAATCCCTGGCTGCACTGCAGCATGATCCTGAAACACCTATATGCCTTCACAGAACCCTAATTCAAAATGTAAAAGTCCCACTTGCTCCCTCTCCCTAATCTCAAATCTTGTTTCCTAACCCTAAAAATTCCATTTGTTCCCTAACCCTAATCCCAAATGTCATTCCCTAAATTTAAAATCCCATTTATACTCTTAACTCTTTTTTTAAAGAGTGATCTCAGTGTCATATGTTTCAGATAAATAGAAACTGTTTCCTAGTAATGGGTCATCTTGTTGTAAATACTTTTTACTACAAAGGTATGAAACTGAAGGCATTCAGATAACAACTGTTGAGATAAGTATGCAAACTAACCTAAATTTAACTAAACAGCATCACAAACAAGGTTTCAGAATACAGAGCTTCCTTTACCTCACTACTCCACTCATTCTATCTTGTGAACCAGGTCTAGTAATAAGACCATCCCAAGTTTTTGGAATGTTATTCCTAAAGAAGTCAGAGAATCAAAGACTGTAGACATGTTCAAGGAGTAGTTGGATACATGGGTATGTGAGAGAGTCTTGGATCTAATTTTTTTGAGGCAGTGCGTTAACGGCTAAGGTCACATCAATGGTAATCATATCTTATGAAGTTATTAAATATTTTAAATTATATACACTTTACAGATACCGTTTGTTAACATACATTTATTTAACTAAAATTATGTATTAAAATGTCACTATAAAAGAATATCTGCATGAGTTTTTTCTTAGTTTATAAAATGAGCAAAATCTAAAACACTGGTCTCTGAAAGGGACAGCAGTAAGCATAGAGCACTGCAATCTCAATAGAATATATGAAGTTACTATTACTGCTTTATCTACAGTTACCTTTACAAGTCTTTAGATGAGTACCTGGCTAAACTAAATGTACAAAATGCAATGGTGATATGGTTACGACTTGTTATATAAAAGAATTCAAGAAAATTATATGGATATGATCTAAGAAGGACTGTAGAATCAAAGCAGGATTACTACTTGGCATATTTTAGTAGAAATAAAGTACATATGCCTACTATAATAAAACCAATATATTGCCAGAGAAACAAAATACCAGTCACTATGCTGTAAATTTTCTTTGATTTATCATTCAGGATGGCTGGGAACTAGCAACAGATTTTAAGAGATCTTTCAATGTTCCATTTTTTTACCTAAAACAGTCTTAAGGCCTAATAAATGCCTTCATAAAGACTGCCTCCTTTCAACCTTGAATCAAATATGGTTTCACCCATCCAGCTATTCAATCCATATTTAAAAGTTGTAAAAGTGCCCAGACTTCATAGTTGCAAGGGAATGAGGTTCCACCACATTCCTGCTCTGTTGTAAAATGTCTTAGTAAGGAAAGCAGATGTTACTCTGATTACGTCAACTGTTTTATTGATGTTCCTAGCCTTAATACAGGAAGATCCAAATGAAACTTCCTAGAGTTGCATTAAAAAGATCATTATTTATACTCGTACACAAGTATCAAATCCCCATTCACCTGTAGTAAATAGACATTTTTTTAATATTTCCTTATAATCCATGTATCTTACTGATGAAAGATGCCTTGTAAATGTTCTCTGTATTCTTTCAAGCTTATTAACTGAGTATTTATTGTAGATACATACAGAGGCTCCATATTCAATAATAGGATTTATTATTGTTTTATAAACTGGCAATAAAAAATAACGTCCCTACTACTAATATTCTTCAACATGAACTTTAATTTAATGTAATATTTTCAAATGTCCTCCATAAGCTGGGATTGAAAAGAAAAATTCTTGTGAAAAATAAGTCTCAAATCTGCACCCTCTTCTATGCTTGACTGAACAATGCCACTTACAGTTTTTGGATAACGCAATTTTTCTTACCAAAGTGAACTATTTTGGATCAGTTAGCTTTAAAAGTAATTTCCCAGGGCTTTCCCATAAATCAAACACATCCAGCAACTGTGAATAGTATAGCTATCATTCACATAGGTTCATAGGTTTATTGGTAGGTACTAGGCTATTGGCCCTAGGGCCTATATAAGCCTAGCCAAAAAGGTACCCTGGCTTTCACCATCCAAGAAAATTATTTTCCTGTGCCATTGTCAAGCAGAGCCACAGAAGTGATCCCCAGGGTGAATTTCCTATTTCCCATCTAATTATCAAGATTTTTCTTGAAGAGTGCTAATGAGGAGCTTTGTTTGATATAGATAGTTCCTAACAATGACCCTAATCTTCAAATCATGAGCAAATTTGCTGATATCATCTTGTCCACAAGAGAAGAAACAGACAAAAAGACAGTCAAGAGAATTGGGCCCACCATTGATCCCTGGTTAACACCTACATTAATAGTGATGAAATTAGAATAGTAGTCCTCTGTTCTGATTACAAACTTATTATCATTAAGACAATTGGCTGCCCATCTCCCAACATATCAATTAATCTTATACTTCACTAAAAAGTGTAAGGTCTTAAATTGTGAAACAATATCAACTGACTTGGCAAAATCCAGGTAAACCACACCCATGGGTAGTCCGGAATCCACTGTCTCCCACACATGCTGATAAAAAATTAGAAAATTAGTTATGCAGGACCTTTGTGATGCAAATCCATGTTGATAAAGACCTAAGTTGGTAGAAATACAGCCCCCACCTCATAATTTGAAGCATCTACTTGTACAAGTAATATTAGGTACCAGAGCTAGAAGTGGCAAATGGTAGGCTCTAGGCTCTACCAACTGCCATAATACCTCACCTTCCAGCCCTCCCTTAGGAGTCCACTTTCTATGCAGCAAACCTTCCTTCTCTGCCTCAATATCACCTGCACAAGGAATATTAAGGACTATAGGTAGAAGCGATAGACGAAGCCTAGTAACTTCCAACAGCTGTACCTCACTGTCAGTCTGGTTACTATCACTCACCTCCTTCCTTGCAGTCACCGTGTCCAAGGGAACATCACTGCATGCACACAAGGCACTGCATCATCAAACTCATTTCCTATCAGGACATCTCAGGAATATCCTCAAACACAAGCTCCCCTTACATAGGAAGCCTAGTAACTTCCAACAGCTGTGTCTCACTGTCAGTCTAGGTGCTATCACTCATATCCATCCTTGCAGTAACCATGTCCAAGGAAACATCAGAACCTACCAGCAGCTGTGGCTCACTTTCAGACGTACTGCTATAGGATAGCTTCTTCTCTGAAATAGCCACCACATCAATCCCAGCTTCAGGTATGAGATCTGTATGGGTTTCCCACAGGCTACCGGACCTACATGCCTGTCTCCAAGCGTGACTGTGTGTCACTGCATGTACACAAGATACTACATCATCAAAGTCATTCCCTATCAGGACATCTGCAGGAATATCCTTGAACACACTTACTTGTTTCCTTTTCCATCCTCCCAGTTAAGATGAACCCTAGCCAAAGATACTTGGAATGGGGTTCCTCCCAAAGCTCTGACTGGAGTAGACTGTCGAAGCATGTACTGCTCTTCTCTAACCACTGCAGGCCTTACAATGGTTATATCAGAAGCTGTGTCTCTCTTAGCAGTAACCTGTTTACCATTTTCTAAAATAGGATATAAATGTTGGTGATAGATTGGCACCCCTGTTGTTTCTAAGCAACTTACCACTGGCAGTTTGTCATCCTCACTTGCTGGCTCCCTCATCTTTTGTTTCTCACCTTGCCTGTATGGACATTTGACTGCTATGTGGCCCTTCTGGTTACATTTGAAACATCTAATCCATAACTGTGTACTTGCACTAGTAGTTTACCCTGTTAAGGGCAGACTCAGTTGGAGTGGTTTAGACTGCACCCCATGGGTTCTCTTATGCCCATGTTTAAAGTTAAAGTTATATGCAGCACTGTGCATCCCTTTTCTAAGCATTGGTGCTGTTCTTGCTAAGTAGAGATCCCATTTTCTCCCCAATGCCTCTGCAGAGTTACACTGTCAGTCTTCTACCCAGATTTTCATGTCATCAGGCAAAGTACTGAAGTTTGTTCCCTCAGCAAAAGGTCTGCCAATACCTCAGAAGTGGTGACCTGTAACCCACTCACCCATCTGTAAAAGCAAGTACTTAAATCAGCAATATCTTCACATATACTTTCATCTGCCTTGTGTCTATGTTCATGAAACTTTTTTCTATAAGTTTCAGGTGTTAGTTTAAAACAGTCAAGAAGACAGTTCTTAACTTTAACATAATTCAAACAATCTACATCAGACAATTTTGACATGGCCTGAACAGCTTTACCACAGAGTAAATGGAGTCAGGAGCCGAACCCACAGCTCAGGATCAACATGATATTGTTTACATACCCTCTCAAATATATGAATAAAACTATCAAATTCATCCCCATCACTGTATTGAGGAAAAAGTTTACTGACCTTTACAGCTTCTTGGGTCAGTTATTCCCTTCCTCATTACCTCCCTGCCCCTGTCGAAGGGTAAGACGTTGCACTTCATGGCGCTGCTTTCTCTCATTTTCCTCGGATTCTAAACATTGTATTCTCTCCTCAGCCTCCAGTTGTTGGGCTTCCAGTTTCAGTTTTTATTCAGTCTCCACTCATCTGGCTTCCAGTTCATACTGACCCTGCTTCTCTTCAGCCTCCAGATCATATCGGCGCTGCTTCTCCCTTTCTTCAGCCTACAGTTGTTTGGCCACCAGACAGTCTCTCTTTGGGTCATTTGTCTTCCAGGCACAGTTTCTCTAACTTCAGATGGATTCACTGGTCCTCTGGGGAAAAGGTCGACTGTCCTGTCTCAGCAAGCTGCCCATTCTCAATACCAAATTTGATATCCTACGAATGACTGGTCTGAGCTGAAGCTGCAGCTAAGTCTGAGAGCATTGCTTCCTTAGGCTGGCATACACCAGTCCTCTGGCTTCACACTACTTGACCAATTGGTTCTTTGCCAGCTTACTATAGTCTTCTGCTGACATCTTTGCCTGCTGTCCCTGACTAACTAACTAAAAATGAACAAAACTGTGGTAAACTGAGATTCTGTATATTTACTTTGTGGCTGTCGAAAGCGCACACCTTAATGACAAATACCCACAGGCTACTGAAGTCCAATTAAAAATCTCACACTGCTGCCACCAAATAATGTGACTTCCAGATAATACTCCACTGGACTGCCAACAATAATGTGATGTCCTTTACTGTCTTGTTTCAGTAACTAAGGAGTTTCAATCCTCACTACTGACTCCAATGTGAGACTGGCATGTAAACAGGAGTAAAATTTCACAGTTTTTCCCTAAGAGCACAACAGGAACACACTCTATAACCTGGGACTGGATTGTATACTTCTGTCCACCCCAAATGTAACTCCTTATTACACACTTCAGAGCAATGTGTCCCAGTTTAAGACCTCTGATACACTCACACTTAAATTAAATCTCACATATCCAAACACTTCTGGGAAAGCCTGACACAGACTTCCAGCTGTGCCCCTTCTCCAAAATAATACAGTAACACGCTACCACCAATCAGACAGCCTACATGCCCTTTTAAAGGGGTATCCAATTATTAAAATTAGATATTAAAACAATTAGTAGCAAGTGACCTAAAGCATCCAGACTTTTGGAGTGGCCCAGGAAGTTATCAAAGCAGGTATAAGCACTCTCAAATTATTAAGGAAAACACTGATTGACTAGCCACAATATAACTTAGTAAAAATATTTAATAATGAGCAAAATGATTAAATAAATATAAAACAGTAATTTCCAATAAACAAACAGAACTCAATCACTAGGTAAATAAAATCAATACTGAAGGATAGAAATTCAACATTTAGAAAAACTCTAACTGATTAGTTAATATTTTCTAATTAGAACTGTAGTTGTTTTTTTCCCAAAATGTCTATAATTAGTTCTAATTTTCCTGTCTGACTAAAGAACACTGTCCCTGATCTAAGCTAAATTATTAAAACAGAGCAAAGG
Organism: Protopterus annectens; assembly: GCF_019279795.1. Classification (NCBI taxonomy): domain Eukaryota; kingdom Metazoa; phylum Chordata; order Ceratodontiformes; family Protopteridae; genus Protopterus; species Protopterus annectens. Next base: position 824,979,402 of record NC_056732.1, read on the forward strand.
CAGGCTTACAGCTCTTGGTGAGTTCTTTTGGGTATCCACTGCACAATACATCTGTGAATATCTGGCAACTGGCAACTGTAACTGACTTCAGCTGTCTTCAACAGGCTCTTTTATAGACTAGTTTAACTGTCACAACTGTTCCAGTTGTAATTTTCATTTCATATTTTGAAAATACAACAGCTGTTTACTAAAGTTCCTTTCTGTCTTTCAACCTCTGACAGTAATACATAGCAACTGTCATCATTCCAATGACATCATCTGCACATCAGCTGATTCTGAGACAATCTGCCATTAGAATCTTCTTCTTAAAAATGCACCATTATTAATGCAAAGGAACATTGTTCAAGTCTTTAAAACATACTGTACAAACATATTATAAATCAACATGTAAGAATGCAGTTACAATATCATAGCTAGTCATGCTGGCATATAATAAGCAGGTTAATCTGAAATTATGTACAAAAACTTCAGCCAGACATGCTAGCACAAATGACAGTGTCTAATTTCTTCACAGCAAGTAAGGCTATAGTTTGAGACTTTAATTCTGTTCCTTAAGACTAAGTAATAAGCGAGTTGATAATAGCATGTTGATGAAAATAAATATAATAATACCCATGATTTATCAATTACTGATCATGGAATTTTCTGTATGTTTGACTTCTGCCAGAAGGTGAGATACCTAACCATTGGAACTCAAAAAATTTTATTACATTGCTGTCTATTATTGTCAAACATGTTTGCCCAGAGACTGAAATGCACACTGACCTGTGGTTTACATAGACAATAATCAGTGCTATTCCTGGAATAATGTACCTTCCTAAAATTGTCAAATATTTCCTTAATTTCATTTACTTATAACTAGACCTCATACAACAGATGTTGAATTTACTAGCCCAGGGCAAAAGAGGTATTGAAAAAATGCATGGTATAAAACTGATAGTCATTTCATTATACCTGGATGCTATCATGTGGTTTGAGTGCTGTGGATATACCTTTAAAAATGCTTTTGAAATTATATTATTTCACCTTAAGCAGTGCAGAGACAATAATTCTTTAAAAGAGAAAGTAAAATGTCTTAATGTTCAACACCACCATTGGTGTAACTTTGCACCAATGTATACAGCTCCAACTAAAAGGAACTTTAGTTGTTGAAGCAGACTCGCAAAAAGATGTACTATATTACTACACTATATACTATATTCATTCATCATAAGCTACTCTGTTAAATAAAATGTGTAACTCTTTGAAAATAATTAGCCTGTAGTCTAAATGAGTCTTTTAAAATTATACTTCCAAAGACATGCATCTGGAGCATTTTCTGCCTGGGCCTTTGCTGAAAATAGGCTCTGTACTAGTCAGACTTTCCCAGTAAACAATTGTTAAATAAATAAATAAAATAATACTTCCGAAGTATACAAATGTGCAGGAATGCAAAAGATCTTCTTTCATACAAACATGAATATTTAATTTGTGGGTTTGGTTCCATGGCATTTTTAATGCAGTTGCTCTACTAATCATAAGATATATTAATTAATGTAGGAGGGATCTATTTTATAATAAATTATGTTAATTTGGGCAGATTTCTGATAGTACTAAGGAAGATCCTACCTGCCTTCCACCTGATGTTTATTTAGTTTCCAGAGATACTAATCCTTATTTAGCAGTATCCATCTTAGATATGCTATATGTCTTTCCATCTGCCACTAATAACACAATTAAGGGAAAACAGTTGTTATTACTATTGGCCAACAAACAGGAAAAGTGCTGTGTTGCTTATTGCTGCACTTTCATACAAAACTTAAGTCCTATCCACCATAGGTTAAGCATTTTAGATCCTACTATTGTCAATTACTCAGTCTTTACATCACTGGACCCAAATGTAATTTAAATTGTAACCTAAATTGCTTAAGATGTGCTTTAATTGTAGGTGATATGGTAGAATAAACTTTAAGCTACTAACAAACACTGGAACACACAGAGGATAGAACAGGAGCCAAAAAAGTCTTGCTTTTTAGCACAGTTACACCTTTATTATTCGCTAGTCATCACTAACACTTCATCAGAAACATGAAAAACATACCCTACATTGCTTATATACTTAAAAACTAATTAGTACTAATTATCAAATTAACAAATTCTAACCCTAAACCATTAAGCAAAATGCCTTTTAAAAAATTTAGTTATTCCATTACATTGCTAAATGACTAATTTTCTATCTAATAAAAAAACACTTAATATTTACATAATCGTTAATCCAGGGGGGAATGCTGGCAGCTAAGTGTATCTGCCACTCAGCTTCCCTTTTTTTCTACAGCATTCTTAAAACTACCACCCTGTAAATCAACTTTAACAACATTCAATACAGCAAAAACAAACCTCTTGTAACCAATGTACACCACGGAGTGTTTTATAAGGCATTGTTTTCATTTCTAACCCTAATAACATAAAGATGATTTTGAATCCTCTTAGTCAAACTTTTGGTGATCATACCTACATAAAATGCAGGACAACCTGAACACAATGCAACATAGACCACACCGGAAGTCTTGCAATTAAACCTACCCGAAACTGGGACAGTGTGATGCAATTGTTCCAAGGAAATATACGGGTCTAATGAATATATATACATGCTTTACACTTGTGACATTTAAACATCCTAGAAGGTTTTTGTGTTAAAGGGGGATCCAACTTAATGTTACCATGTTCTTATAGTAGTTCAATACTATTGTGTTTCCTATACACAAAACTAGGAAAACCCCCTAAAACCTTAAACACATGACCATTTCCTGTAATAATTTTCTAGTTATCACAAACACCGTTCTTTATAACAACATTGTCCACACTCATATCCAAACAATATCTAGGACTAACGTCCAACTTAGGGTACTCTAACATAGTTGTCTCCTTACTTTTTTTGACAAAACCTTTCAGCAAAATAGGTGGAAAATCACTTAATCTTTTTAAATGAATTTCTTGAGCTACACTTGCTGCCAGAAATGTTTTCAGGAATCTGAGTCATGAACAAGTGGAATTAGGCTATCAGATCTTAAGCATGCCTTTTCCTATCTATGTTCTGCTAAACAGAATGAGTATATTGTTATTATAATTGCAGAAACACATGGGGCAGGATTCACGAAGCCTCCGTGTAAGAGTTACAAGGCTTACACGGAGGCTGCAGTTAAACAGTGTGACGTCAGCATGTCATGCATATGCATGAGGGCACGCTGAATCACACCTAAGGCTAACACGGTCCGTGTAAGACAGTAGGGGGCGTGTCCGTAGAGCGAGCCCTGCAAACGGACACACCCCCAGAAGAATAAAAGTCCCGAAAGTAAATGCCCACGACAGAGTCCGTGGAAATGTGAATAAACACAACACAACACATGCCCCCACAGACTATGAACATAAAATGTATAAATGAACATCTTATATTTTTTTTTATAACTTGTAAAGATGTTTGCCCATGAGTGCGTTCATTTGCGTGGGCGTGCCCGGCGCTTAGCCACAGTTAGCAGTCAGTGGAAAAGCATATAAGAACTAAATATGCAAAGTAAGCCAAGAAGCAATAGCGTAGAGGTAGAGACATCATCTGAAGAGGAGGCAGTCATGGTTTGAACCCCCACAACATCAATTTTTATTTTTAGTGAAATAAGCACGAAACAAGTCCCTGACATATATGTACACATATAAAATTATATTTTATGTAAAATGTAATGAAAGGGGCCATGTATTTTGAAGAAATGTGAGATAATAAAAAAAAAAAAATGTCAGATGTGCCTATAGCTGAGCTACAGTCTAACAAGTTGAGTATATCTGCCTGTAGGTGAGCAGTGTTTTAACAGGTTTAAAATGAGTGCCCGTAGGTGAGCAGTGTTACAACAGGTGTAAAATGAGTGCCCGTAGGTGAGCAGTGGTTTAATAGGTGTAAAATGAGTGCCCGTGGTTGAGCAGTGTTTTAACACGCTGAAACTGTGTGCCCGTAGCTGAAGTGAGCGTAATATGCGTGCTGACAGTCAAACCATGCGTAAGCCAGAGTGACCCGTTTGCGCGGAGCTGCACACCGCACCAACAAGCTAACCGGCGGGCAACGTTTAGCAAGCTGTATCAAAATTGCCTTTACACAGACACACCTCCTAGCCTGTGTAGACAGTCATAAAATATAAAAAGCAATGGCCAGGTTCGAATCCAGGATACCATGAACCATAGTCAAAGTACTGTACCACTAAGCCATGACAGTTGCACTTAGAAATGGAGTAATAGCATATATATGTGAATGAATAGAAAGAGGAGCATGACAAAGCAGGTTTTGTGAAGCTGATACAATTCCAAAATGGCCAATCACAGATAAGTGCGGGAAAAACGGCATATATAAGCCCCATAGTCGGGAATACACAGCATAACCGATTGTAGAACCGACTTTCAGCCAGGATATCAGGTGTAGGAGAGGATAATTGCTTCCAAGCACAGAGGTGGGGCATTGAGGAGTCCAAATATATGGTATGGCTCCTCGTCCATAATCATGAGGCCCAACTCATGCAGGGCCAGGTCCTGTGGGGAGCATATAGGGCTGAGGCGTGGGACCGGTTGGCACATGATCTCACCAGTGCCACAGGAATACCAAGGACTGGTGAGCAGGTCCATCACCACCATGCGGACCTGAAGAGATGGAAGCAGGACCAACTGAACCATTGGATCCAGGAGGCCCGGCAAATGCCCAACGCCCCACTACTGAGTAAGTTACATGTAATTATTTATGTAAGAAATTAACCTAGCTGATATTATGGAGATGTGTATTCCAATATTACTTTATTTATATTACAGCTGCAGGTGTCCGTTCTGTGAACCGTCAAGCCTATGGCGATAGGCTGGTGCAGTTGTGCCACCAGGCAGGTCAGTAATTCTCTCCCTGTAACTGTAAATAAATGTGCAAGTAACAGTGTAAGAGGGTTTGCAAGTATTGCTTGATTACAAAAGTGTGACGCAGCCTGTAATGCAAACATAAAAATGAAACAAGTCTGAAATAAAGATGTCCCACCTGTAATAAAATAGTACATAACCTGCAGCAGGCTGAAAAGTACAGCTGCAAAGCTGAGTAAAACACATGTGTGAAACATATCCCTGTTGAAATTCAGAAACATGACAGTGAGACTGTTGGAAAGGATTGTTATAACTACAGGTAAAACATGTCAATAAAGCCTAGAATTAAGTACCATCCTGAATTGTAAAAATAAAACAAGTGAGAGAGTGTGAGAAAGAGGTATGAATCCACCAATAAAGTAGTAATAACTCCTGAATAAAGTATACTGCAGTCAGTACAGAATGAAATGAATGTGACAGGCAGAACTAAACAGCAACATGTGTTGAAAACAGTACTGCAGCTGGAATGTGTGTCCCAAAATCTGGATATGTTGCTCTCACTCTGCAATATGCAGATAGTATGGTTGTCTGAAATAACAAACATCCACAGTTGTCTATAGCTATATAAAGCAAATGCAGCAGGATGATGTAGCTGAACAGAGCCAGATATGAATGTGTATGAATAAAAATGAAATGTATATTGATGTAGCAGTAACATTCCTATCACCAACCTGAAGTAGTTATCACATAGGAAACTGTAGGCAGAACTGTAGTGTGTATATATCTGCAGCTAGTAGAAATGTACAGCATATGTATTAGTATTTGAAGTTTTTAATTAAATATTTCTTCACCCTACCCTATAACCACAAATAATCCATTCCACATGAAATTGGTATGTGCAATCACAATTAACACCCCTGGACATTTGTCCTGTTGGTTCATACATATTTGCATGTACGTTGATGCATCTGCCCTGTTCATACATCCAAACCTGACAGCCTGTTGCCATCAATCAACCCTGCATGTTGTTGGATTGTGTATTGCTGTTCAAATTATGCATGTGTTATGCTTGCTGTTCAATGGCTTGAATTTATGGGTGTTTGGTTAATGGGAATACTAATGCATGCTGTTACAACTAATTGTGAATGGTATTGTAATGCTATTAACCCAAACTGTCATAACATAATGCAAAACATAGGACGACAGGGAAGGCGGGTTCCAGCGGACCCACCTCTCCCACCTCAGCTGGCGAGTGCACCTGGCAGTAGTGTCCAGGCCGGACCCTCCTCCGGTGGCCCTGTGCCACCTGTGGGTGGAAGCACTGCAGGGGATGGGGCTCGTCCCCCCTCTGCAAGCGTGGCCAGAGGAGAACATCCACTCACCCTCCGTAGTGTCCGGACTGTGGTGTGTAGGGAGATCCGGCACACTGTGCTTGGGCCCCTACACCAGCTTGAGGCACAGGTGGCACAACTCACACGCGTGCCTGCTGCCTGGCCTACACAGCCCCCAGCACAACCCCATCCTGGGCAGTGAAGGCACAGTGGCAACTGCCCATGGGTGGGGATATCAGTTCCACTGTTGCCATCTGTGGGCTCATGGGCTCGAGATATCCAAACATCCGTCCCCATCAATTGTGTAACCCCCCCCACATGTGTCATACACTGCCCCTGTATGCGTCTTGTTTGTCTTGTCTGTTAACCTACCCAACCTACCTCTCCAGCTATACCGACTTCCTGTACCTGACATATCACTCTCACCTGAAAAAAAAAGGGCACTCTGTACCCACAAAAAAATTACGCCCCATACATAGCTGCCAATTTTGCACACATGTCTGCTGGACATGTAAACTGTCAATTACAATTGGTTGTACAACAAGTATTATTGTTGTCCTTACACCTCTTTCAGGGGTGGAAGGTTTCAAATGTCACACCAAATTACAAACATATGCACAGCTGTTGCTGATGAAGAAATGGGCAGCTATGGGCCTTACCTACATCCCTCCTGCAAAACCCGAGCTTGTTTCCCTACTGTCCTACCCTCTTTGTGACCCCATTTTCACCACTTTCCTATCTCCCCATTTTCTTTTCTTTCAAAGAAAATAGCGTGGGTGTGCGCGAGAGTAAGCACTTTTAAGCAGTAGTAAGCTGGTGTGCGCTTCTGTGCACTTAGCTAAGCGTGTGTGCGCAAAGCTAAGCGTGACCTCCATGCAAACCAGCGCTAACCCGCTTACAACTGCTTAAAAGTGCCTTAGTCACTCTGAATGACAAGGCCTGTAGTTTTCTCAGCAGCAAAATAAAATACCTCCCTCAGTCTCGAACCCAGGACCTTGGAAACACTAGTCTGCATGACTTACCACTAAGCCATGAGTGCTATACAAGAACATTGTGCTGAAAGAAATATATCATAAAATAGTAGGAATTAATTTAAAGGGAATATACAAGTCTAGTACACAAAGCATGTCATGTATATTTACTGTCAAATCTAGTGAATTTGTAAAATAGTACTGTGTGCTGAGAAACAGTCATGCTAGTTGGTAGCTACTAGGTAATAATGTCACAGTAGCATCTGGCAAGCCACACACATACTCAGAGCAGGATAAACACAGCCATAGTTGAATAGTTAAGAGTTCAGACATAGCAACTGTGACTGAGTTACAGGGATGTCCCTGATGTGAAAACAAATGTCAACTGTGCCCCGCTGACACCCTGCCAAATGTACTAACAGTAGCTTACAGAACAACATGCATTACAGTGTCTACAACACAGCCTGAAATATGAGAGACATACCAACCCTTACACTCACAGAACAGTGTCCACAGCAAACCAGCATGGTCCCCACCCTGATAATCTGAAAGGGCTACGCCTACCTAACAGACCTTTTTATAACACAGGCCTGTAATCACATTGAGAACTGCAATCACTACACAACAGGCTGCATGCAATTAGTAAATGCTGGCTAACAATTGCAGAGGCCATCACATGGGCATGTGCAGATACCTACAAAAGCATCCTGTACTCCCAGTCCACACATGCAGTACTGTCATTGCACCCGCTGGAGGTAGAGAGAGAGAGAGAGAGAGAGAGAGAGAGAGAGAGAGAGAAAACAAAAAAAAAAAGGAAAGAAAGAAAGAAAGAAAGAGAAAGAAATAACAAACCGGAAACATCAAGGCAAAGAGGCAGACAGCAGGCCAAGCAACTGCAAGCCTACACAAACAGCTGCAACAAACACAGGTAATGTAAAGTACTACTATAATACTCTACATACTGTGAACCCTCCAGATGTGTTATTGGTCTGTATCTATGTATATGAAGATGTGCATAGGGCCGGGGACATGCTGCAACTGTCACTGAAGGTTCCACATACATATGTATGTGACGGTAGCTATGTGCACATAACAATGTAGGTTGTAGTGCAATGTACAAGTAGGTTGTACAGTAATGGATGTTCAGCAGTATGTTACTGTGTGTATACATATGTGGACCTAAAAAGGAGTATATATAGATATATAGATATATATATATATATATATATATATATATATATATATATATATATATATATATATATATATATATATATATATATATATATATATATATATATATATATACATACATATATACATATAACATGTGTATACGTATGTATATCGAGATATGTATGTATATATATATATATATATATATATATATATATATATATATATATAATATGCATATGTGTATACATAGATAGAGAGGGATGTAGAAATACATACACAGATATAGTTTCACAGTGGCATAGTTTAGTACTAGGCTATCTGCAGACAGTGTATAGAATAGATTTAGAAACCTGCGCCTCTGTATAGTAGTGACAGAGTGAAGACCCCCCCCTACATAATAGCATTGGTGTACTGTGCCTCTGTCTAGTAGTGACACAGAGAAGACCCCTGCTGTAAACCTATGATCTCCCATCCACTTGTCAAGAATGCATATGAAGAGTGTCAGTGAGGGTCTCTGCCTAACATGAACTGGGATCCTGTTCCACAGTATGGGAAGCCTCTTAGTGATGGATCTGTCCCTACAGTATGTCCTATTCATATGTGTGCTGAGGTTTAAATCCGTAGCTGTCGTGCTTCTAATGGATTTGGATTGTATGAGGTGGAACATGTCCATCACTACCAGATTGGGCATGGCCTACTACATCAGGCACAGATCACCCCTACGTAGGCAGTATGCTATGGAATAGAGCATGAGTTACGTTAGTCTGGCAGCATATGACAGTTGTTGCAGACCCTTGATCCACCTTGTGATGTACTCATGGGGTCCCCCTAGCTGTTGCAAGTGCCAGGTGAGGTACATACCAAATGGGGCATAGTACACAGTCATGGGCCTGATAAGGGAGGAGTATAAGAGTACAATGACCCCTTTTGATGTGGATGTGAATCCCTTCATGATAAGGTGGGCAAGGTAGGAAGTCCATCCAACCACTTCGGCAACATGGGTGTCAAATGAGAGGTCAGCATTGCACAGTGTCACCAGGTTTCTGATTACTTTGTCTGTACTCAGTGGGTTATTGTCTATGTGATAATATGTAGGTACCTTGTCCGTCCAAAAGGGTATGAGTATACATTATGTGGCATGCAGTGTCAGGCCATGACTCCGCCACCAGTTGTTGGTGTCCGTGAGGCCTGTCAGTAGGATGTATGTGTCAGCAGGTGTATTGCCTATGGTGCCTAGTATGCAGTCATCTTTGAACATTGTCAGCCACTACCCTCCCATGTCTGCTTCCACATCTGAGAATGATATGCCGAACATGAGTAGTCCCAGGACAGAGCCCAGTGGGACACCACATGTGACTGGCTCTGAGTCTGACATGGCACCAGTGAGGTTAACTATAGGGTTTCTATCCGTTAGCTGGTTTGCAACCCATCATGTGACATATGGATTTACATGTTAGCTGTTGATCATGTCTATGATGGCAGAGTGCGGTATTGTGTCGGATGCTGTAGGCAAGTCCAGGTAGGCTGTATGGACCGCTATGCCCTCAGCAATGGCTATAGTTACCGATTTGAAAAGGTCAACCAGGTTCATAAGGCAGGATCTGCCCTCTACAAAGCCAAATCGGGTGGGAACAAGTGTCTAAGTCCCCAATGTCTCTGTGTATGGGTACCATAATGATCCTTTCCATAGTGTTGCAGACCAGGCTGGTTAAGCTTATGGGGCAGTAGTTACCAGGGTCTGTAGAGGTGCCTCCTGTGTGGAGTGGGACTACTGTTGCTGTATGCCAGTGCCCAGGTACATATGCTGTAGTAAGGCTAAGGCTGAATAGCATGTAATGTGCATGTGTAGCTACTCTTGCAGTTCACGTAGCATGCAACCTGCATTATCGTTGGGTCCCATTGCTGCTGTGTTTACAGCTCCACTGAGGGTGGTTCCCAGCTGGACATCTGAGATGACAGGGAGGTTACAGTCAGCTGGGATAAGTAATTCCACATGTGTGGGTGAGGGAGTGTAGAAACCTGCACTGAATCTGTCTGCCAGACTGTTGGCATTATCTGTGTGTTCAGTGTAGCGTATGTCACTGTGAACTAACTGTGAACACAACTGAGGGTTCCCACCCAGGCGTGTAACATAGCAGAGGAAGGCCTTGTGGTTATCTGTAGTGACCATAGTGATGTCCCTCTCATTGTTGGCCTTGCATGTTTGTATGACAAAACCTATCTTTCTACTACTGCTGATGAGAGATGCCGTAGCTCTATGGAAGTATGCTCTGTCGTGCAGTAGCTACCATCTGTTGTTATAGAAGTTGTTCAATGCTGGGGTCCACCAGACAGGATGCCTGCCCTTGGTGGAGAGGGTCATGGTTCTATTTGTGATTGCATGATCCATGCATTCTTGGAGATGTCTGTAGAAGCATATGTGAGGGTGTCTACATTGTGGGAAGTGGATTACACTGGCCCAGTGGGCATTAAGGATACCAACTCAGTTATAAGACGTGTAAAGTCGGCATGTGAGAGGTTTCCCACTGTAGTCTGTTGTGTTGTGGGGGAGGTGGGATATGTATATCCAGGGTGATTAGTCTGTGGTCAGATGTGACTAGTGAGGGGTATACTTCCAGTGTGTAGCACATTGTCCCCATGTTTGTGATGATCAGGTCTAGTATATTATCTCCTGTTGTGGGAGAGGTGACTAGCTGTTCCATTGCATTTGACATAGTGAATACCGGGAACTTTTGGGCTAGGGTGTTTTGGGTAGAATAATGCACCCAGTGTATGTTAGGGTAGTTGCACTATCCCAATATGATGGTGTGTGGTGGGACATTCATATCCTCCGATGTCTACAGGAAGGCCGACTGTGGTCCCTGAGCTCGGGAGGGTGGTCTGTAACATGCTACCAGTTGTATAGCAGGTTTGCTTACGGTTATCTGCACCTGGATGGTCTGTGATGCTTCATGTGTTGCCACTAACTTGGAGGTGTGTGTGTCTCCTCCATGAATATGGACACACCCCCTCCCTTTTCATTTTGTCCCGAGTCCTGGGGCCAAAATGCATGATACGGGGTATAGCCTGGTACCGCTGGTGTGCTCTCAGGAGCCTTGAACCAGGTTCTCACGTACTGCACAGACATCGAGATTGGTCGAATATGTATGTACAGACATATGTAATACACACATACATATATAGATATCTGTAGAGACTTACACATATACAGATAGATCTGACTGACAACAGATATGTCTGTATATGACTATCTCTCACTCTCTGTCCCACCCCCTCACACTCACACTCACCCTGTGTCTCACTCTCTCCCCCTCTCTCCCCACATTTATATGTATATATCTACATCTAGATATACATATGATATATACATATATACAAACAGATATATATCCATATACAGATATAAATATATCAATACATATATATATATATATATATATATATATATATATATATATATATATATATATATATATATATATATATATATATATACATATATAGACTGCAGATGTCTTGCTACAGGTGCCTGGTGTCACAGGCATGGAGTGAATACCAGCATGGATACTGGAGTACCATACCCCATTCAAAAAGACTGACACCAGTAACCACCACATATGTACATGCCTGCCCACCACTGCATGTGTCAGGGGGGAACAGGGTCAACAAGTGTACAATAGGCTCCACATCGATACACACAGTGGCACACTAGTCCTGTAATACCTGTACATGGAATGTGTCAGCGGACATGGTGTGTCAGCTATGGACATGTAGGTCACTGTACCCCTCCACACCCCACAATGTCCTACACGGTATGTACCTCCCATGACAGCTACAGATATGGTGAAGGACACAGACATATGCAAGTAATTGTGTCAATGCACTCAAACACCACAGAGTGCACACAGACTACCTACATAGAGGTTACCACTGCTGGATATACATAGTTCGGTCACACCCATGACAGTTGTCTCCCAACCATGGTAACACCTCCAACATCCACAAAACAAATTACCTACATCTGTCGTCTTTGTCACTGCAGTATAGAGCACATGGTGGAGGTATGGGACCCTATCCACAGATATGACATACCCTGTAGTAGACCACACAGAATTAAGAAGCAAGCCTCCCCATGAGTAGATGTCAGACATACCCCTGCTGAATGTTATGCTGATAGGTAATATGCCATATGTGTCACCCTGTGTAACTGTTTGTAAGGAGCAGGTACTATCATAACACATGTGTCACAAGGGGCAGGGAAGCATAACAGTATGCTGCTGTAGGCCCAGGGCCAAAAGCACACTACCTACCTAGGACGCAATGCACACCCATTAACACATTGCAAACGGAATATGTGAGGTGGAATGAGTGTGCTAGTGACTGGGTGCATGTTGTGTACTGGTGTGATTGCTCACCATGACTGTCTGTCTGTCATGGTAGTGTGTGTCCTTGGTGTGAGGCCAGAGACAGGTGTGTGGGGTATTGCGATCAACACATACTACATTGCCATATATTGTGCTGTGTTACCCTGTATGTCACTGTGGTGTAGGTAGGGTTATGGCAAGTAAGAGTAGTGTGCAGTACCAGTGAAATATGTAACGTGCATTGTGTACAGTGCATGGGCTGATAATGTTCCCCATAAAGTACCTTGATTCAAACCCCCAGTGTGAGGTTGTGTATTGTACCTGAAACAGTGCGTTGATTGCTGCATATACTAGTCTGTTGTATGGAGTGTGCCAGGTACTGCTGCACAGTTGTCGGATGAGCACTGATATCTGGTTATGTACATGTGTATCCCCCAATAGACAGACAGATGCTATATATGGTGCCTAAGGTATATCACTGCAGTCAAGTATAATGTGTATTATGTGTGCTATAGTCTGCTGACAGATATTGCTGACATATTTCCCTTCTCCTTTTCAGGGACAAGGTTCACCAGCGGAACCCAGTCTACTCCGCTGCAGAAGAGGAGGAGATACACCAGAGCCTGGTGCGGGATTTTGCTGTACTCTTTTCCCACACCAGCCAGAACCAGCAGGAGAGGGCTGCACTGTGGCAAGACCTGGTTCGCCGGGTAAATGACATAGGCACACATAACCGGACATATGAGCAGGTACGCAATCACTGCAATGATTTAATTAGAAATGTCCATCAGCATGCGTCGGATATCCACAGGCAGCAGCTTGCCACAGGTGGTAGGGTGGCTAGACACCCCCCTCACCAAACTGGAGGGACTACTCCTGAGTGTTGTGGCTCCAGCACAGCAGCAACAACAACAGCATAAATGTGTAATGATGGAGGCTGGAGCCACACAGCAGCAGGACACAGAGCGTGCAGGTAACATGCCATGTGTATAGTGACCATTCTGTACACTGTTAGGTTATGCATGTGTGGGGTGTGTCCTCGATTTGTTATCTTGGTAATTATTGTGCATTAGTGATAACCTCATTATCTGCAGTACACCTGTGGAAGCTACTGTTGCACTACTGAACTGTAACATGCCCACAGTATCAATGGCACAGTTGTGCCCACTCACTGACGATAAATGTCTCTTTTCCGCAGGTCCCTCTGGTGTAACAGCAAGGCAGCCTATCCATGTTGGTGAGTGTGTAATACCATTACCTTCACTACTCTGTATACTAATAGTAATAATAGGCTGAAGCAGTAGTGCTATGTGTTTGATTGCAGGTGTGTTTGCGTCTGTGGGTTGATATCTCATATACTGAGGTTTGTGCATGTGTGCATGTGCCCATGTGCCCATGTGTGCATGTTTGCATGTGTGCATGTGCGCATGTGCCCATGTGCCCATGTGTGCATGTGTGCATGTGTGCATGTGCCCATGTGTGCATGTGTGCATCAGTGGTGGCATTGTGTACACATTGTAAACTGTGTTTCCTGTCTTACTCCCACAGGTTCTGGTGCTGCTCTGGTGTCATGCAGCAGGGAACCTGAATCAGCTGCTGTGGATAGTGATGATGATACCTGTGTAATGGCACAGGTAGGTGTGCCAGGGTCCGTCATAGGTCAGCCAATTGACACTACACAGCTGTCAACCCCATCAATGCGCACAGTCATCCTGCCAATACATCCTTTGTCACCAATGTCCCTAGGTGACGGACAGGATACAATGGGCATTGACCAGGGTAATGTGGTACCAGTGGCACATGCATCCCCACACTGCAGCCATGGCCAGGGTCCTGACACGGTACCACACAGGCAGACATCCATGGGTTCTCGTGGGAGCATCCGTGGGCGTACTGCCCATGTCAGACGTGCCCACAGAGGTCTTTCAACCGCAGCTATGTTTCAGGCTGTAATGCAGGCACAGTCACATATGGAACGGTATACCAGACAGTGTCTGAGGGAGCTGAGAGTATGTCGCACAGCCATGAGTGACAGTATGCGTGATGTTGCGGCTGCCATCTGCAACTTCACCGAGGTCATTGACAGACATTGGGGGGACACATTAGATCTGTTCCACAACTATATGTCCATGAGCCAGGGCAATGGTGGATGGTTGAGGCGTCGACATGGCCGTATGCCAGCAGCAGCTGGCAGCCGTCACGGACGACAACAGGGCCGTGGCTGCTCACATAGTGCCAGCAGCAGCTCCAGCAATGCTGGGTCTGTGCTGTCATCGGACCTCCCCAGGAGACCACGTGCACATAGTGCTGGACAGTCCCAACAGGGACCTGTCTCCAGTCAATGAACACCTGCTTCTGATGACAGTACCCAGTCTGGATTGGTACCTGATATGGTCGGTAGCACCCCTGCCAGGCACAGGTACTGTGTCTGTGGCCACAGGCAGTGATCTGTATGTCTTGGCAGGTACAGTTTGTGGCTGTCCACAAACACCTGTATATGGCAGCCATGAGGTGGGACTGTGTGCATTCATACACACATGCAAAGTGATAACACCTAGGGCTACCGCATACATGCACACACTGCATCAACATTGCCCGATCTTGTACTGCTGTCCCTCACCAACACACACAAACATGTCAATTGGTTGTATCAGTGGCAGACTCAGGCATACCAGGTACACACCGTGTGCATATGATGAAACTGTGCCACCTCCTGCAATCTGTAAGATCGGTGCAGGAACAGGTTAACATGGTGCTGATGCACAGGGTGACTACATAGACGTATTGTAATAGTATGATGTTGACAACAGTACAGTGTAATTATAGCATTGTGGGTATATACCAGCATGCCTGATGCAGTTACAGTATGAATGTCATTGTATTGTTTTGTACACCCATACTAATTACCACAGTGTTCTGTCTGCACATCTTTGCATACTGGTGGTGAGGCTGTGAAGGGATGGCCACCTACATAGGTAGCACAGGGGATACAACAATGTACATATTGATACTCAATAATGGCCATGTCAACTGCGAGTTGCATGCTGTCCACACACAACTCTGCAATGCAGATGTTTCAGGATGTTGATATCTGTGCAGTACTACACAGCAGGTTCAGGGCTCACAAGAGCACACTAGCACTACAAGGTCACACCTCATACCATGCATAACAGCACCAAAACACAGAACTAACTATGACAGGAGGGAGAGTGTCCATAGATGTGAAGGATACTATGGTGCCAGGACAGGTAGCATACATCATACTACATCTGGAACTGCTAAGTGAGGGCTTAGTGTCTGTTATTTTATATGTGTATTATTACAGGTATGAGCACTTGGGTATCAGGCCAGTTATACAACATTATGAAGGTACGTGGTCTATACACTTGTGGGGGTTGCTGCTGGACCCAGCCCGTCTGACCTGGGAATGTCTGAGTACTGGCTTAGAGTGCCTGCATATATGCACTGTTACATACTGGAAGTCGTACACCTTGTTTGTTGTAGCATAGTCTACATACAGGCCTGCTGACTGTAGCTTTGTTTGTATGCATGTTTGCCTGTTATGTTCCTGAAACACTGATT
Source organism: Protopterus annectens (assembly GCF_019279795.1). Classification (NCBI taxonomy): domain Eukaryota; kingdom Metazoa; phylum Chordata; order Ceratodontiformes; family Protopteridae; genus Protopterus; species Protopterus annectens. The sequence continues at coordinate 824,995,686 of NC_056732.1, forward strand.
CCACCTGCGGTGCAGATATACAGTGCCTCTGTGGATCCCTAGTGACATATGTGTTGCTTACTGTACTGATGTCCATGTGTCACTTGACAGAACATTACTGTTTGTCCTGTTTGCATGTAGCTTGCCTGTAACACATTGCATATGATGTACCTCACATTTGCTCAAGACAGCATTCATATATGCCAGCACTAACAATTCAGGAGCACTATACCCTCACATAGTCACCTTGAGTACCTTGTTCCCCATTGGCCCTATGTGTCGTTACTTAGTGTGGGAGTCACAATGCTATGGTAGCATGTGCAAAGGTCACCTGTCGATCTACTCTCAGGTCCAGTTGGTGTATCTGTGAGTCATGTGGCAATGTTACAGCTGCCTCATGTACACAGACAACCCTCTCCCCTTCCCATACATGTACAACATATGTGAGAGATGCAACCACATAGCCAAACTGGGGGCTAAGCTCTGTTTACACAGCACTGGAATTCCCTGTCAGGTGGAGTGGGATACTACAGTGAATACAGTACCAGTCTCCCATAGACCTGCCACGATCACAATCCAAACACAGACACACACAGGTACATTATTGGGCTCTCAGAATAGCATCCTGCCTGAGCAGCTGACACCTGCAAATCAGACACACAAGCAAACATTATGCCAGAACAGAGCACATGTGACACATAGCTCACAAAGCCTGTCTGCCAAACAGTGTCAGGCCATACATCTAGACAACACACCTGCTATGGTTGTATGAGGTACCTCTATTGACACGTACACAGTGGTCCTGCTCCCAGGCTGAACAAGGTGACAGTCACGCTGAGCTGCCCGTCAGGCACTATGATCAACCACATAACACAAGCAAAGCAGTCACTCCAAGGCATGTAGCAGTATGACTCAGTCATTGTCTGTGCCAGTGTGTATGACCTCTGATGCACCTCCCTGGACTACATGTTAGGGGACATGGAGGGGCTCTCTGAGGTTGTGGCACAGGCTGGTATGACCCTGGCTTTGCGTAGCATCTCACCCTCACCATGAATGCTGCCACAATATGTAGACAGGTTAATCGGTTTCTGTACTTAACGTATTTTTCAGTGACATCCAAAGGGGATCCAATGCCTGTCAGTGTGGGATTACATGCTGGACATGCCACATTGCTTTGCTTGGGACAGCTTGCACCTGTCACCCATGGGCCGTTGTATATTGGCAGAGGCTGTTGATACACACATACTGCCTTGGTATGCAAGGCTGACATTACATAGCCACCTACACAGGTAGCACACGGGATGGGACACTAATAGCAATGCTACTCAACAGCAGCAGTGTAAACCTCAAGATGCATGCAGTGGAAACTGTCCTTAGCATGGAGTATGGCAATATCCATGCAGTAACAGACTCCTGGTACAAAGCTCCCAGGTGCACACCATCACTGCCAGGTCATTCCTGATACCATGCTTGTCATCCCCTACACATGCACCAAAACAGAACAGGGGGGGTGTATCCAAAGGCACCTCAGATACACACACCCCCAGGTTGGTGGCACTGCACAAAGCATCAGAGCCTCTCCATGTGCAACACACAGTGGGTTAGACTGCCTTCAGGTTCATAGCCTGGCACACACCACACTCCCATACCCAGGAAACCCACTTGGCCTTCCTGACAACACTGGGAATATGACGGTCTCTACACACACCATTATATGGTTGTACTGCAACTACCCAAACATACAGTGTGAGCATTATTCTAGCTGCAAGACCCTATCTGAAGGTGTCTTATCATTCATTCCCTGCATTGCTATGGAACAACTTGTTACCACTCCCACAAGTGGTGACAACATGCTGCACCTGTTCATCACCAACATGTGGACTATATGCTCCAGACCAATCATGTATCCCTCGCTGGTGGGATGACACCATCTACAACCCAAACTGTATAGTCACATACCACATGCAGCCCCTGCACAGAACACCCCAGTCATACAGTTGTCTGATGCATATTCCATGTATTCACATGAGGCAGGCTTCGGACATGGGAACTCTTGCAGTTCACAGGTACATATGTGTAGGTGGCACACACATACATCATGTGTGCATTGACATTACTGATATAATGTATGTCGTGCAATATTGGGAATAACACCCCACACACATGGACAAACTGTGTGACAAAATTACACATGGCATTTGTAGGATACAAACCCCTACCTAACTATGTTAAATCACTTGTGAGAGTCACATTAGCAGAGCATGCTATTTGTATTACTGGGGGGATTGCTTTCTCCTGCTGTACTTATAGGGTGCTGACGTCATCAGTGTTTAGACAGTGGAATACGCAGCATGTGTTGTGTAGTAAAAGTTGCCAAAAGTGACATTTCTCATACACATGGAATTGCACACACTACTCCCCCATACACAGTCACACACACACTGGGCACTTGCAGGATTCAAACCCCTATCTAACTATGTTATGACACTAGTGAGAGACGCATTAGCAGAGTGCTATTTGCATTACTGGGGGGATTGCTTTCTCCTGCTGTACTTATAGGGTGCTGATATCATCAGTGTTTCGACAGTGGAATATGCAGCATGTTTTGTGTAGTAAAAGTTGCCAAAAGGGACATTTCTCATACACATGGAATTGCACACACTACTCCCCCATACACAGTCACACACACACTGGGCACTTGCAGGATTCAAACACCTACCTAACTATGTTATGACACTTGTTAGAGATAAAGTAGCAGAGCACGCTATTCACATTACTGGATATACTTTCTGCTCCTGACATATGTATAGTGTGCTGACATCATTATGGATGAAGAGCTATGTACATCTGTTACTATCCATCAGTAAGGGGGAGAGCATATCTATGCATTAACTTTGCACAGGCACAGTGGCCTACTGTACTGTGGAGGCAGATGCCAAATACACTGTGGATAGCCTTCTGTATTCCCTAGGGACAACGGTCAGGTATTGCACTCTATGGCCATATGTTTACCTGTCAGATGCACGTATCTGTTGCTCATATACTGTCTGTGGGTCTTTCTTGCCATTGCCTTCCCTATCTCTATAAACAATGTGTGTACTGTGGGAGATGTTTGCATATGAGTGGGATCCAGTACTTTATTTATGTCTCTGTTGTAACTTCACTATGTGCACTGGGCAGATGTCTATATTGTGGGAGTTCCTGTGTTAACACATAGAAATGCCAGATATGTGTGTGCACCTGCTGAACTGTGACATGGCCTAAGTGTGTGAGCATGCCCAGTTCATAGTTTGTATGGCTTTTTGACTGCCACATCTCATTTATCTAAGTGTGCGAGCATGCCCCGTGTGACCTTTCCTTATGTTTGGATTTGTGGACCACCACATTTCTGTTTGTGTGTGGACGCCATCTATATATCACATGTACAGTTGAGTGTTGGACATCAGGTTGTGTTCTTACTGCCCAACTGCTGTGTGTCTGAACCTAACAGGCATTATGCTGTGCCTGCAGGGTCGCCATGGGATAGTTTGCATACAGTTGTCATCATCCTTTCCTGCTGACCAAACAGTTGTATTGTTGTATAGTGTACTGGTGCAAAACTTTCACTGTGGTGGACAGTATAATCGGTTTCAGTCCTATCACTGCTTGTAATGTTTATAGTGAGCACACCAGACTGGTTGAGGGCCAGTTGTGCAGATATGACCATGTTGCATTTTGTTCCGATATGGACAGCTTAGTACATGATTGCCCGACATTGTTAATGTATTCCACAACTTGTGTGGACAGTGACAAACAATGGCCATCTGCCCTAGTCCATTTGTAATGCTAGTCAGAGAGTGTTTGTCCTTCAACACACATTTACTGGTGTTTGCCATGACATATGTCACGGTTAGTGTGCTGTGCCTCTGTCTACCCATGACATACAGATGATATCCAGGGTACACCTGCCATCACACATCCAGTCATCATGATTCCTCTGGATGACAGTCACTGAGGGACTCTCTGGATATCCTGTAGTGGGAGTTTAGTCATGAGTAGAGTGAGCTTCCGGGTTGTGGACCAATCAGTACAGCATGTCCTGTTTATGTCTGTGCTGGGGTTCAGGCCTGTCAGCTGCATAGGTCACCAGCATTCAGTGTTTACATGGTGCCAAATGTCCATTGATACCAGGTTGGTCATGGCTCTATACATCAGGCACAGTTCACCTCCAGCCAGGCAGTATGGCACTGTGTGGAGCTGCAGTTACTTTACTCAGGCGACACATGGCATCTGTTACAGCTCTGCAATCCTCCTGGTGGGGTATTTGTGTGGTCATTCCAGTTGCTGCAGGTGTCTGCTACGGTACATCTCTGAAGGGCCATTGTACACAATTGTGAGGCTGCTGATGGATGACTGGAGAGGCACATTGACCTACCCTAACCAAGCTGTGCTTACCTTCATGATTAGGTGGGTATATGGTATGTTTCTGTAACCACTACAGACACATGGTTGTCACATGCAGGATATGTGTCACCTTGTGTCCCCAGGTCTCTTATTGCTCCTGATGTACTTACTGGGTCAACACCTATGTGGTAATTTCTGGCCATGTACTGTGTTTCCACAGGGGTTGACTATACCCTATTCTGCATTTAGCTTGTTGACATGGCTGTGGCACCACTTGTGTGCTTCTATGTGTGCCTTTTGTAGGTTGCTTGTGTCAGCTGGAGGGTCCAATATGGTGGCCAGTTTGTCGTCCTCTGCAAACTTGTTCAGACAGAGTCCTTCCATGTTGGCCTGTACCTATGTGACATATATAGCATACAAGAGGGTTCCCAGGACCATGCCTTGTGGGATGCCAGTTGTACCTGGTTTGCAGTCTGCCATGGCTACAGCATGTCTGCCAGGTCAGTTCTGTCCTTAAGCTGGTTTGCAACCCATCTACTTGCATAGGGGTTTATAGTTAGGCTGGTGAGCTTATCTGTACCGCCAACTAGGGTATTGTATGGAAGGGTTTAGCAAGGTCCAGATAGGCTGTGTGATCGACATTCCCTACACCACTGGGCTTGGTGCATGTTTCACATGAGTCAGACATGTGTACGGGTCAGGATCTGCCCTATGACAGCCACACTGGGTAGGGTCCAATGTCTGTAGGTACCCAATCTCGTTATTCATGGGATCCATGATCATCCTCTACATTACTTTGCCAACCTAGATATTCGGGGTTGAGGGGTGATAGTTTGCAGTATCCACTCAGGCACCCCCTCTGTGGTGTGGGACCACTGTTGCTGTACACCGCTCTTTGGGTACATATCCTGTGGTAGGACTGATAGTGCACAGTAATGCTATTTGCTGTTGCATTCTTCTTACAGTACTTGTTGGACACAACCCAGGACACAATCTGGTACCAGTGATGCTGTGTGCTGTGCTTTGTGGATGCTTTGTGGATGCTGGCTGTTACCTCAGCATCTGCAATGTCAGGGGGCCAGCACTCTCCTGGGATAGATATTTGGCAGTTAGGTGCTGGTGGGGAGTTTGCAAAGAATCTGTTAGGTAGGATGTTGGCAATGTGTGTGGGTTTGGTGTATTGTTTGTGATATTAGAGTGCTGCAGAGCATATCTGTGGATTACCACCATGGTCCATCAGGTAGGACAGCTGTGTAATAATCCTTTGTGTCCTGCACAATTTGTATCACCATAAGTTCATACTAGGCTATCTGCCCTGGCCTTGTTTGAGCATGGACAGACTGTGTGTGGGTCTCAACACCCCTTGCAATGTGCATATCATGCCATGTAGGGTTTACTTTCCTAGATGTGACACAGGGATGGCCCCCAGTGTACACCTGCTATCTCCCATGCACTTCAACGGATTTCTCTTGTTGAGTTTGTGTGTGGAGCTCAGCCTATCATGGACTGGGATTCTGTTCCAGAGTGTCCTGAGCCTCTGGGTTATGGATCTGTCCCTCCAGCACATCCTATTAATCTATGTGTAGAGGTTCAGATATCTCACTGTGGTGTGTCTGCTGGATTTGGGGTTTCTGCAGTGGAGTATGTCCATTCATTTTGGATTGGGCATGGCCTTGTACATCAGGCATACATCACCTCTGACTGTGCAGTATGCTTCTGAATTGGGCTGTGGTTTCTTCAGCCAGGGTGCAGATGTCCAATGTTTGGACCCTTTATCCTGTTGGTGGGGTACATTTGGGGTCTTTCTGACTGCTGCATGTGTAAGGTAAGGTAAGGTACATGCGGACTGGGGCATAGTTGTCACGTATGGGCCTGATAAGGCAAGGGTATGGGGGCACAGTGACCTCTGTAGCTCTACATGTGCATCCTTTCATATTAAGGTTGGCAATATAGCAGGTCTTCCTGGCCACCTTGACAATGTGTGTGTCACATGACAGGTTACCGTCCACTTGTGTCCCTAGGTCCATGACTACTTCTTCCATACATAATGGATTGCCACCTATGTCATACTTTGTGTGTGCCTTGTTTGGTATTTGTTGGGACATTCATACTCTGACGTGTCTTCAGGAAGGCTGGCTGAGGTACCTGGGTTTGTGTGTGGGGTCTGTAGCAGGCTTCAAATAGGTACACAGTTTGAGACAGTGTTACTCGCCCGTGGATAGTCCATGCTGCTTCTTGCTGTGGTACCAACCTGGGGGTGTGGTTATTCTTGATAATTACTGGTAGCCACACTCCTATTGTTGTGTGTTCCATGTTTTGGAGCTGTAGAGCATGGTATGAGGCATAACCTGGTAGTATTAGGGTGCTCTTCTGGGCCTTGCCCAGGTTTCTGTTACAGAACACATATTACCATTCTCCATGCTGTGGTGGGTTTGGTCTGCATGCACCTTGCAGGTTAGACTTCTGGCATTGGGAGCATTACGTCCAGGTTATTATCCCTTGTGCTACCTATGTTGGTGGGTTTGTGTTTCCAGACTAACCTATTCCAGGCACAGTGGGGGTGACAGCAGCCTTTGCCAGTATCTACACAGCCAGGTGTGCTGGGTGCATGCCATTCCTAGCAGGTGGGGCATCATGTCTTACTCGGCATGTCAGCCCAGGCTGTCAGCCATGTGGTCCCCCTTGCTAACAGCATTACCTCAGCCAATTATTGTACTTGATCTTGTTGTCTTCATAGTGTGGCATCATGCTTGGTGAGGGTGAGATGTTAGGTTGGGTCTTCATGTTTGCATATACTAGATGGTGTTACATTGCTTAACACATGGCAATCATGCCTCAGGTGGTGCTGCAGGGCTGCCTCTGTCGGATGCACATACTACACTCCCTGTACATGTATGAGAGCAGGTTATGTCATTTTAGGCATCCCTGTTACTATATGAGTTAGTCAGAGAGGGGTATCATTCCCAGGATTCCTACTGAGCCAGTGTATGTGTTATGTGTTGCCTCTTTGCCAAGGCCAGGGCATACTGGGCATGCCTCCTTCTGCCTACTGGGGCAGGCTCAGGTTGTTCCTCCTCCGAGTCACGCTCTGCCTGTGATGGCCTTGGCAATGGTGGGGGGCTGTTTGGCCCGGCCCTATGCTGGTCCTGCTGCAGCTGTTTTCACAGGATCATATTATGTAGCATAGCACATACCATGACAATTTGGGTACATGTAGTTGGTGAGTACTGCAAGGCTCCACCAGATGTGTCCAGACACCGGAACCATGACTTGAGCAGCCCAAACACATGCTCTATTACATTACATGTTTGTGCGTGTGCCTCATTATGGCATTCCTGTTCAGGTGTGTGTGCATTTCTGATGGGTGTCATCAGCCACAGCTCCAGTGCATAACCTGCATCCCCCACTAGGTGTCCATGTGGGATGTCCCCATTGGCAAATGTCTGGTACAGCTGCATCAAATGCCAGATATGGGAATCATGGTAGCTCCCAGGGTAGCCAGCACACACATTCATTATTATGCCCTGGGCATCACACATGACCTGGCAGTTGATGGAGGGGAAGCTCTTGAGGTTAATGTAGGCCCTACCCCGCTCACCGGCTGGTGGTATGATGCGTATGTGCGTGCAGTCTATTGCACCCACTACCTCAGGGTATTCCGCTATTTGCTGGAAGAGACGCGTATTGCTGGCCAATACCTCACGGGCACTAAGGAAATATACATGATCACCGACATGTGCTGACATGGCATCCAGGAACTGGTGCAGTATCCTGGAAGCTGATGCCTGTGATATCCCCATCATATCACCAGTTGGTCTCTGGAAGGTACCTGTTGCTAGTATTCTTAGGCCAACACATACCTTGGTTTCCACTGGGATGTGTTCCCCTCTGTCAGTTCTGTGTGTGAGGCGTGGCCTGCACAGCTCGACAATTTTCTGCAGGAGGTCTCTGTCCACTCTATAGCACTCCACTATCTCCAGCTCATGTAACCCCTGGTAGGTGACCCTGGGCCTGTACACTCTTCTCCGTCTCTTCATTGTGGATTGTCTGGCAGCATTTTCATTGTCACCACCCTCAGCAAGTCTCCTATGTCTCCTTATGACAGCTATAGCAGCCCCTAGCATGTTTGGTCTGAGTGCAGCTTTTTCAGTTTTCACTTCTACTAGCTTACTCCTGTCTTGCAGTATCTCTTGAGAGAAACATACTGCAATGCTGTTTGCAGTGTTTTAAGTGCTGGGCTGGGCTTGTATTCTGCCTGTGTAATTGCCTGCTTCTAATTGTTTTCACCTGCTACCTCTACAGGTATTCCCTGCTAGTTTCCTACTATTTTTCCTGCTTCCTTTTCCTCTTTCTTTCCTCAGGGGGGAGCAGCGCGCATACCAGCTAAAACACATTCACAGTGGCTACCAAGCGCGCATACATGCTTACATGGACTAGAATCTGATTATTCGGGTTAAAACGTGCGCACATCAGCACAAACAGGTTTATATATCTTTACACAGGCTCCTACATGCTTACTCTGCCTTACACGCGTGCACTCTGTATTACTCGCACCTCCCAGCGTGCACACGTGCGCATGCATGTACAGCAAGAAACTTTGGTTTTGGCCACAGTGTACAACTTCCATTTCTTGACTTTCCCATGCTTATCTGTTGACACTCCTCTTTTTCTGCTGTGTGATTGATATGTTTCCCATACCACTTTGCTCCAATGAGCTAGATTTCTTCCTGACATTCCCCCCTGTGATGTCACCTATCTCCTACTCTGTTACTCCCCCTTATCTAACTCTTACACTACACGGACTGTGCTCATTTGCTATGTGACAGTGTGATTCACTATCCTACCATTCATTTACATAGGATTGCCTACTAATGCTTAGTTACTTGTCTTACACTCAGCTTCCCCCCTTAGCAACCACTAGACGGTGGCCATGTTGTTTTTGGTCTGCTAGTCCCTGCATTGCAAATCCATGCATTACATAAAACCCACATTTGTGGGTTTCTAACCTTCATTTTTCAGTTTTATATAGCGCAGCCCATTTGCGCGGGGCTGTGCTGCATTTAAACATCGCCGATCTCCAAAAAAAAAAAAAACTTTTCATGTTTGCATCAGTTTACCATGCCAATGGCCACATATTTGGCCATTGGCATGCTGTCTGTAACATTTGCACACTTTATTTGGAGCTGTCATGGCTCCAATGTGTTATTTGCAGTAACGTACTCAGTTGTCAACTGAGTACCTTTCTGCAACTAACACGACTCTTACACGGGCTGGTTTCAGCTTCGTGGATTGCTAATCTACCTCATTTGCATGCCTTTTGGCTGCAAGTGGGGTGATTAGCATATCCACGCCCTGCCCATGTAAGAGTCGTTTTAGCTTTCTCTTACACGGGATTTCGGGCTGTTCCTGGATCGCGATGGCTGCATGGAGTCTTACACGGCTCTTAGACTCCGTGCAAGCCATCGTGAATCCTGCCCATGATGTAAGATCTTTCTTCTTTAATCAAGTAAAGACTGATACTTTGGAAATTCTCCAGATTCCTAACAGTTTGGGGTTAGAAAAGGCCATAGTAAATTATTCCACAGTCCATCTTCACAAAGCTTTAACAACTTGATATAATGGCTTTCAGTTTAGTGACACAGGGAACAAATAATATTTGCTTAAATGAATAATATTTATAAGGATTTTTTAGAAAGAAATACAGGCCATCTATCAATACTGAAAGGGACACTGTTTCGAAAATGTCTTTGCTGTTTTGTAATGCAAGGAACCTAGATAATAAACGTGAAGAAATGGAGAGCCTATAATCACTGGAGAAATTTGATGCAGCAATTATAACCTAAACATGATTTGATAATGATAATGATAAACTTCCTATTTAATTTCCCAGATTTATTATAGATTTGTTAGCTGTCACAGTGAAACATTCTATAAAAAGTAGTGGCATTTTCAGTTATTGTAAAATAAACCTTAAAGTGAATTTTATATCAGAATATGAAAACTTTGTGTGAAGACTATTTTGGTGTTTCCATTTATTATAAAATAAACATTAAATTCTACTTTACATAAGAATGAAAATGATTTATCACTTTCATCTCACATACAGGAATGATTTTTCCAGTTAATAGGTATTCCCAGTCTTCCTCACACTGACTTTTTATTACTTTCAAAGTGACTCCTGAAGCAAACCTGTTATGTTTCATTCTAGCACTAAGTTATATTCAGGATATCAGGAAGCACAGCAGGGGAAACAGTATACTTGTTGAATTGTTCAGACACTGATACAGTCATAATTTATGAGTACATCCCCCTGCTATTTAGACCATAGTTGCCTGAAGTGTACACTTGAGATTCCTGTCAGGCAAATCCTATTTAAATCAAACTTAAAGAAGTTTTATCAACAGATGATAAACTAATCATCTACAGAGGTACCACTGACTGGTTCAAAGAACCTGACTGCAGTACCATGCCAATATGTTGGTTATTGTTTTACACCTTATATTCAATTACTGAAAAATATATCCCAGCTAATATTTGTAACATTATCAGTAATCAAAAAACAATTTGATTAAACATGGCTATAGGTAGCAATGCAGCATGAAGCATCATTACTATAAAATACATAGATGATTCACAACTAATGTTAATCTTAGATTGAAGACATTTTTCAGGCAAAAAGAACTAGTTCAAAAATGGCAACAAAATCACTCTATGAGGTTTCTTTTGCAAAGAATATAAGTACCACAAGGAACTTATCACGTATTACTCTAAACCAGATAATGAGCCTGCACATGGAATTTAATCAGTGCCAAACACATAAGTGATCATGAGTCTGACAAGAATGATTAGTGATTACATTCCACTTCTCTGGAACTCAGTAATAATGAGATTCCTATCTCCTTCAATAGGATTAAATGAAATGCCAGCATGGGACTAGGTAGCATCCCATGCATTTTTCCTGACATATCTATCTGACCTATCAGCACCAGTTCTACTGTGTTTTTTAAAACTCTGAAATCATACTATGTTCACCCTTCCTGGAAGTAGGCTCAAATATCAGCACTACACAAAAGTGGATACAAAGCCAAGCATCGAAATATAGGTCCGTTACCTTGGTCTGCACTCTAGGTAAATGTTCTGAAAGATTTTCCTGCTGATTTGCTAGTTTCATTACTTGAAAATCTAGATTTTGATCAGCATGGGTTAATATGAAGGATATCTTTTCAGAGTAATTTGATAACTTTTTTATACCAGTGTATTTCAGATGATGGGAATGTCACAGCAGATGTTTTTCCCTAGACCTTCATAAGGCCTTTGGTACCATCTTAAATGATAATCCTTTAAAAATGTAAACAGCAGTCATAACACTGACTGATTATTTATTTATTTGTTTATTTACATTTGTTTTGAGTGGTAATGTTTTGATCAAAAATGACCAGTTGCATGCAGGGTCTGGTTGAATAAATTTACAAACATACAAACATTTAAAAAAAATCACAAAAATAAATAAAAATGGAGACCAGGATGGCATATACTGAAGCACTATTGAAAACTAACATAGTGGGAGAACTCACACACTGCTGATTAAAACAAATATTCTGTGAATGTTCTTTCTGTTATGATGTTCTCTTAGAGAAGGTCCAGTACTAGGACTTTCGCTTCTTTAACAGGAACAATAAATATGTGGTGCACTGAATTATCTCATGCTTGAAAAAACAGAGAAGTAGTCTCTTAAACATTTTCTCTTCACATTTTTGCACAATCTTTAGATTCAGACAGGTGATCATGATATCAGGTTTACTATCAATAAATAAGCTATAATGCTCTGAGGAAGTAATATGCTCAGTCTTAAGTCACAAAGATACATATAGAGATCTGGGAACTGAATTGTCTAGAATTCTATAATTTTTTGACAATGTCAAAAAGATCATAAGATGCTCATAAGGTGTTTTAAACAGCATATTACCTTCCATTTTCTCCATGAAGACAACTCTGTCTTTGCCTCAACATCAGAGCCTTATTAAACTTCTTGAATATAATACGTCATGTCATAGTTACTCAGATGTTAATGTCAGAAAACTGGAGAAACCTCTGATTCTACAATAAATACTTCTATTGTTAAAAGAATTGTGCTGCTATGATAAACTATGGGATCTCTGTTGAAATGTTGGCACCTGCAACATTGAGTGCTGCCACACAGTAAACAGAGACTGAAAATGCAGGAGCAGAGTGAATCACAAACATTGCTCTTACCCTTTAAACTTGTTTTTGAGGGGAGACAAGCACCCATACACCCCCCAAACTTATATATACCAACTCCGAGATTGCCATACCTTGGAGAAAAGGAAATAATCTGAGAAATGGCCATCTCAGACTTGACATATGCTGTCCATTTTTTTTTCAGTCATTCAGCCTTCATCAGATCCTGACTTTTCAAATGTTAACCCAGACAATGTTGTTCATCTCATTTTTTCTTTGTCTATGCATTTATTTAGTAAGCGTTTTTTAGAGCTAAAAGTTTTATGCTACTGTAACAGACTATGTCACTCATCTCATTTTTCTGTTGTTGATTCTTCCTCCTCTGAGCATCAGCTAACCTTCTGGCTTCTCAGCTGGTCATCTTATTTCCCAAGGTGAGAGTCTTAGTCCTTGGGGGTAAGGGGTGAATGCAGCAGCAGCAGAGATGTCATCATCAACAAGGGGAGCAAGTTTTTGCATTATGGCCCTAAGTCTCTCTCATTAGGAGCTTTCCTGTTAGCTCCACTAGTGCTGTTTACAAGGATACATACATGCTACCACCACAGATGTTAACTCTAGGCCTTAGGCAGCATGGTCCTATTCAGTATTTGATTGTGAGCAGTTCAGCTGTATTCCTGCAGGTGTCACTAATGCAGCAAGCCAAAGCTACCTCTCTTCACCAAGGGTGGTTGAGTCAGCAACAGCTTCTCACCCCTATCCTCCCCTACATGGCTCCACCATGGGGCTAGGCACTATGTCATCTCAGTTTATACTCAACATATTACAGTTTAGCTAAGGAAGAGGTTGTCATTGCCTTTAGTTTTTAGCATTATGGAATATTTCATGTTTGTTATGGTATGACTCCACCCAAACATACTCACAGCAGTTGGCAAAGAAGATGGTTATTCATTATTGAAAAATGTAATTCTGACATAAAGTCCAATTTTGTTTATGCTGCAGTGGCTAAAATGTGGAAGCTCTTTGCTTTTAAGTATAGCTTTACTACTTGGAATTTTCAAATGCCAGTTGAATAAATTCACAGCTGAGCTTAAATAAAGGTTATTATACATGGAATTCAGTCCCCTTAGGAGGCTTAGAGTTTACATATTGACTGTACTGTAACATTGTTAACACTGTAACATTCTCACTCTCTTACCAACTCTTCACTCCTTACCTGCATCCCCTTTTTTATGTATTAATTAACATGGAATTCAGTCCCCTTAGGAGGCTTAGAGTTTACATATTGACTGTACTGTAACATTGTTAACACTGTAACATTCTCACTCTCTTACCAACTCTTCACTCCTTACCTGCATCCCCTTTTTTATGTATTAATTAACATTGTCTCCTAGTGTTATCCTTCTGTCATAGAGGTCTCTTCTAATAGTCTGGACTATATATATTGTGCCTGCAGAGGGCACTTCACGTTTTTGTACGAGGCAGTATTTACTTTTGATAACATAGGCATCTTTATTGGTCTATATACTTAGCTGGTTTCTGGTGTGTGTGTGTCTTTCGGCTTTTCCCGGTTAGGGGTCGCCACAGCGGAACTCCGGTCCGCTAATGATTGGCAGTAGAGTTTTACATGCTGGCTTGCCGGGCCTAACGCACAACCTTCAACGAAGGAACGCCCATTCACGCATGTCGTCACACAGTAGACGCTTTAACTGAGACTCGAACGGGCAACGTCTAACTGTGAGGCGACAACGCTACCGCAGCACCACCACCGCAGTACTTAGCTGGTTTCTGGTATTAGCTTATATTTCCACTTGACAACTCTTCTTTCATTTTTTTTTTCAGTTTTTGTAGAATTAGCTTTTATACATTGAAGCTGTGTGTTGTATGCATGTACTCACTAAAGCTTTTTTTCTCAGGCCTCCACTGAAAATGTGCCTAGTTTAGTAAGACAATCCAGTTAATAAATGTAAAATAACATAAAAACACCCATAATAAAATGTTAGATTTGGAGGTGCAGGCCTAAAGCGGACAGAGTGGAGACTAGTGAACCAGTAACAGGCCAAGTCTCTCCCTGCTCATCTTGTTTCAGACTCCTGAAACGTTTCTAGGAGGAAAAGGGAGCAAGAGGGTCTTCAGAATTCAACTAGTCTATGTTTCTGTCTGTGTGAGTCTATGTGTGCGTGCCTGTGTAAATGTGTGTGTGTGTGTGTGTGTGTGTGTGTGTGTGTGTGTGTGTGTGTGTGTGCATGTGAGCGTGTGTGTGTGCGTGCCTGTGTGTACCTGTGTATGCCTGTGTGTAGACACACACAGATATATATATATATATATATATATATATATATATATAATATATATATATAGAGAGAGACAGATTGATACACACACACACACACACACACACACACACACACACACAGCCCCCTGTCAGTCTTTATTAATGCATGCTATCTATAACCCTAACCATGCCTTTGCTCCTGCCCCATCCCTATATCTTACCATAGAAAAAAACATTCTGTAACACTACCACTGTTCAGACAAATTATGTCTGAAGTTAATGCTGGGTTAATGGATTGCTAAAGGAAATTGGTCATTTTCTTTTTGCAGTCTGTTATTTTTATGTATTTAGATGTCTGAGGTTCTGCGTTGGGATTGATAATTTACGGTTTGATTATTCATCATTTTGAACAATTGCCAGAGGTTGGATTACAGAAACAGAAATCATTATATTTTTGCATTGATTCCCACTTCATCAGTAGGTACGGTAGTAGTAGTACAGACAACTGGTAAAAGATTTGCAAACAGTAGAGTTAACGAAGTTCCCCCTTTTTCTCAACAGTTGTATGATCTAAGAGTTAGTTTCATAGGAAGCTGTGGGAGTGAGAGGTTGATATAATGATTAAGATATCTCCTTTACAGACCCAAAGTTCATTGTTTGATTCTCACGTGAATTAATTGGCTAGGTTTAAAATAGCCCACAAAGGCAGTTTGTCTAGTACTAATCATTGAACCTATGAATTGTTTTCAACAGAAGATGCACTTGATTATTTTTTTGAATATTTCTGTCATGATGAAAGGTGTACCCAACAATAGCTTTTATATCTATATGTATATATATATATATATATATATATATATATATATATATATATATATATATATATATATATATAAACACATACACATGCATACATACATGCACATATATAAATATATGTATGTATGTGTATGTATATGTGTGTGTGTGTGTGTGTGTGTGTGTGTGTGTGTGTGTGTGTGTGTGTGTGTGTGTGTGTGTGTGTGTGTGTGTCTGTGTGTGTGTGTTGATGTCTAATTTTTTAAAATGTATAGTTAAGGACTGTGAACTTCAAGAATTTGATTCTAAGAATGTACCTCATGGCTGCATGGAGGATTAACTGCAAAAAAAAAAGTGTGTGCGATCAAATATTTAGCAGCCTGCACCTCCACAGTACCACAGTGCAAACTCTACACAGATATAAACTGCTTTGCAAAGAACAAAAAACAAACAGGTTAAAGTTAGAAAATAAATTATTACTGAAAACGGATTGTACCAAAAATACTGATGTTAAAACAGAGGGAAATGGTGGTTGTGAGAGTGAGAAAGGAAGATTTGGTTGCAGAAAGCTATAAAAGGAAAAATAAATGAAGAAAAAAAAAACAGAACTAAAGAGTTATATAACACTTATAAGTAGAGTCTTTTATTGACCCTTTACAAACAGCAGCAATTATTGATTATACAAAAGAAAGGCAGAGATTAAAATAAAGTAGTCACAGTTATTATTTTTTCACTTAAACAGACTAACCTTCCAGATCACACAGTTCAAAATCAGTCAGTATATGTGAAGATGTCCTCTAGACATGGCTTTGATTACAATATGATTCAGGGAGTTCGGCAAGACTATTGCAATGAAAGGTATCCCTGCACCTTATTGACTACATGCAGCAGTAAGTTCCACCTGACTGAAGTGAGTCTCCAAGGCTGAACTTCCCAATTGTATTTTTTTTCTATAGGAAACTGCTGCCACTGAGGTTTGTAGGTGAGCAGCAGTGGCAGTGGTTTCGTTATTGGGAAATTCTTACATTTTCTTTATCTTGTTAGTCTTTGGAGTTATGTATATGCTGAGGGATGTTGGGAGCTTGCACTCTACAAGAAGCACTTACATTTTTTGGTCCCTTCTCTCTATCCTTCATAATACTGGCCTAGCACCCCAGTACCTGCAAACACCGAGTCTACCAGCTATCTCCTTATCCCCCACCCACCAGACTTTCAGACTAGTGTTGTTGAAGTTGGACATAGAGCTAGGCATCAAGGGGCTTAGCACATCTGTGCTGCCATCCAGAGAAGGGGACATTGTTAGTTATGATTTAGCCATTTACCCCCTCTCCAGTGGACCTAATGATATGCCTAGGGGGCAAGCATGCAATGGAGATGTGTGGAGTTTCACCCCACCTCTGTAGCAGCTCAGCCATGTCTCCACTATGTTTCCCACTTTTGTCACACCTACCAAAGTGCCTTCCCCAGTCTCCACCAGGGATTGACATGGTAGACACCCATAGGTCCAGGGGAATGGTAACACCAGTCCCTGCCTGCTGCATCCATCAGTGGCCTGAGCTTCTAATTTAACCTGGGTCACTTGGGTCATAGTCAGAGTTTTATCCTTTCATGCTACTGGAGCAGCAAGAAGCATTTTCATTTAATTCTTTCACAAGTTTGAGCTTCCAGCCTACTTATAGTAGGGAATTGATTCATCACTGACATGTAACTTGACAGATTATAATGTAAACTACAAACAAACTGGCAATTTATCACAGAGTTAAGTATTTGAGATTCTAATAAACTTCATCTTGCAGTTTTGGATTAGATGCCTTCAGTTTTCACTTGCAAACTTAGTAATTCAGAGGAAGTTACTTTACCATATAGTACTCATGTCTTGTCTCTGAAAGGGGGCATGCACGCCCAATGAGCAAGCTCCGGTAACAAATTAAAAAAAAAAATCTATCTTAAGTTATTATCTTTGAAAATTATGTTTTTAAAAATACTTCAAAACAAAGCTGTGTGCAGGAAAAGAGAATAAGACCTCTCAAACTCATTACACCTTAACTAGGTATACCAACATAAAAGTTATTGGACCTCATCACTGCATTATATGTAAATGATCGGAATGAGCTTGCTGCAGCTCTAGCCACAAAGCTTGTTTGTATTCACACAGCACTTTTTAAATCTGTAAATTTTAAAGTTGCAAAACTATGATAAAGTCTGGGTGTGAACAGTCAGCTGTAACAAAATAACTTGTTGACATAGAAGCATTAACCATTTGACCTAATGACTTCTTGTTCTTACTCCAAGAAATATATTATGTCAGAGTAAGGCAGTATTACAAATACTTTCAAGTTCAACAAGCAAAGATGACTAAAAGGTTGTGAGCACCAGGTAAGATGGCTATACAAGTTAAAGATTTTAAAGTGAAAGATGAAATGGCAAGATACTACTAAATTTGGAGCAGTAGGCAGGCACCTGCATTTATATTGGTGTCTGTTTATATCCCTCTGGGACCTTACAAAAGAGAGATTAATATAGCAATAACCCACGCCTGGGTGTGGGTAATGCTAAATTTACCCACGGTTGGCGTGGTTTGGTCCCGAGGGCGAAGCCCGAGGGACCAAACAAAGCCAACTGTGGGTAAATTTAGCATTACCCACACCCAGAAGTGGGTTATTGCTATTATACCATGACATTATTTAAGAAAAGAAACTATTACTTTTCTTAAATAATGGCATAGTATAATGCCTGTTTACTGCCCTTCCGCAGATGTCTGGCATCCGTGGCAGTTCTGATGTACATCAGAGCTGTGGGCAAAAGCAACGGAGAAAGCAAGATCTCCGTTGATTTTTTTTAGTGTTTCGCTATGTTAAATGAGTTTAACATAGCGAGACAGTTTTAAAATAAGCAACGGACATCTCCGCTGCTTATTTTAAAACTGTCTCGCTATGTTAAACTCATTTAACATAGCGAACACTAAAAAGCAACGGAGATCTTGCTTTCTCCGTTGCTTTTAAACACTGCCGCTATGTTAAATGGGTTTAACATGGCGAGACAGCTTTAAAATAAGCAACGGAGATCTCCGTTGCTTATTTTAAAGCTGTCTCGCTATGTTAAACCCATTTAACATAGCGAGACAGTGTTTTAAAAAACCGAGTTATACTAATGGAAAAAAGTCCGGGCGACCGGACCCTTTTCCATTAGTATAACTCGATTTACAATGGGCACGCTGGCCAATCAGCGTGCACGTTTTGGGGGGATCATGGTATAATATGATTTTTTACAGATAGACGGAAAAACAAAGTTAATGACATGGGCACATGCAATTGGTATTAGATCCATGTAAGGCTCTAATAATTAATCAAGATACAAGGCACATTCCTGCAGATAAATGCTGGGTTAGGGGAATGAGGAAAGCAGGGTACACAGATAATTATTAAAAGTCATAAAATGGGCAAAGAAAGGTGATCATAACTGTACATCGGATGTGTTACATGGACAGGTCAAAATAAGTCCCAGACAAATACTGGCTGTATCATAAAAGCAAAGCAGATTAAGAAATATGGCTTCCTTATTTATTCATAGTACAAATGTTAAACTGGACTCAAAAACTTAATGGGAAGCAAATAATGAATAAATAACATTATCAGATACCACATGTGTGATTAGCCTACTCTTTTTATGAACACACAAGCATATTAAAACACTGAGTACACATTGTTTATGTTTGATTAAGACTGTTTGTTTGTGGGGAGAAGGCATTCCTAACTTGTCCTTCTGTTTAAGGACAGATTTCTAACTGTATAGGAAATTGAAACAGAATTATTTATTAGTAGTAAACCAAATAGTTTTATGGAAGTTTTAGTATTTTTATATACACTTTTACATGTGTTTTTTGCTTTTATTTCTTTCATTATTCCCATTCATTTTGTTTAATTACAGTTTGATTGGTAGGAAATGTTTATTGGCTAGATGATCAGTAACTTTCAGTACTTAAGTATGTCAATGTGCATTTTGGTCATCTGTTCTGAAGTCTGTGTGATTAAATGAATGAAAGTGCTAAACCTACATTTTGCTAGTATGGTCTTTGTAGTCTTTTGAGCACTTATTTTATGAGTTACCTTCATCTGTTTTGATCTCCTAAGTCTTGTCTGTGAGTAGTCAGCAATATAATAGATGATGAAGGGGTTTATTCATAATTTATTACACTTTTCGTGAGTGGAGATTTTGACAAAAGGCTTCACTTGGTCAAGATAGGTGGTGTGTACCATTTTAACTTCATCCATTACTTTGGTGACCTTTTTAAAAAAGTCCACCAGGTTGAGTAAGCATGACCTGCCTTTGATAAATCTAAACTGAGATGTGCCCAGAGTTTGGAGGCTCCCTATATCCTCAATAATTAATTACAAGATAATTGTTTTCATGACTTTATATATGAAACTGGTCAGATTTACTTGTTGATCTGTAATTGCCTGGGTTCATGGAAGGTCCTTCCTTATACAGGAGAAGAACTGTTACTGTTCTCCATTCACTTGCTACAAAACTTGTAAGGAGACTGAAGTTAAACAGGGGTGTGTCTAAATCATGTCTCTTACTATTCACTGGATAGTTAAAATGACCTAGGATAACAACATTCCTACTTATGAGGAATTCATCTTGAATATTTAGGAATGTTGCCTGATTGTCTGGAGACACGGCGGGGATTCTGTAGCATGCTGTGAACTGGCAGCTAAATTTATTTAATATGATTTGAACCACTATACTTTTCTTACATTGTCTGAGAGTACCAAGTGCTATGAGGCTGGCAACAAAGTATAGACTAGTTTGCTGACCTCCCATTTTGACCAGGAAGAATAAGATAATATAATAATGTTTCAGTTCCGGGGATAAAGTATTTGTTCAAGACAAATAGTAGATGAAGATCAAATGATGTTTTAAGTATTAAGTTAACTGTATACAGTCAATATTCTAGTCTAGCCTAGCTACAAGATGAGGCTGGATGGGTGAAACAGGAGAAGATAATAATGTTTTCGTCCCTAGCTAACGAATTTATTTGGGGCAAACTAATAAATGTAGATGTTAAAAATACATTCATGCACTGAAACCAGGTAAACAGTAAATAAATTACCTTGCTCAAAAAGAAACAAGTGAGCCATAGTTTATGGTCGCCAACACCTCCTATGGTAAAAGAGTTATAATCAGACCATAAGTCCCTCTAGAGTATATTCAAACAATCTTTACACAAGACACCTAAATGACTTCAAAAGGATGGTACTATCTTTGCTAAAATATAAGTTCAGTACAAATTTAATCCATTGATAGTACAGAAATGTGGTTTGTAACATGCTTCAAGAATGAAAACTAGAAAAGAAGAAACAATACCACATGGTATTCCATGTTTCTTGGACAAAAGTGGGGAGTTGCCTGGTTTCATTACAAATGTGAACATAGTGTGGAATTCATCGACAGCTTATGTACTATACAACGCCAAGAAGTGATTTTGCGTAATATTCAAGGGAATAGATATTCATACTTGTCCTACTATTCAGTGATGCAGCGTTGGTCTACACAGTAGCAAGGGTTTTTATAGCTGTTAGCAAAAGTGATCTCCTGTGAGCATGGTCTTTGCTACATAGGCCCTTGCAAATCCCATTTCACTGCTTTACATGGATTCCTTTGTAGTTTGGTGAATCACAGATGCCCATACAGTGCAAGATGCATGAAGAGCACTGCCAAAATGTGTAACACTCTGCAACAATTAACTGTGGTCCACCTATATGCCTTCAAGTGGGAGAATCTCAGCAAAGGGAAGCATAGCAGCCTTGCTGTGTTCACACTGACAATCCAGGTAAGTATAGCAATGGTGTGTGTGTGTGTGTGTGTGTGTGTGTGTGTGTGTGTGTGTGTGTGTGTGTGTGTGTGTGTGTGTGTGTGTGTGCTTGCATGTCTGTGAGTTTCTGGGTGTGTAGGTGCAACTGTGCCTTTGTTTGTAGATACTGGCACAGTCTATGTGTGGTTAGTGTTACACTGCATGTGCTTGTGAGCTTATTGTGACACTATGCATGTGTGTGTCTGTGTGTGTGTTTGCCTGATATGACCTGCAAATGGTATGGATGGAACCGGTTAGGACTGCTGACTATGCTGGCACTAAATGTGTGTGTGTGCATTGGTTCATGTATGTGTGTGTGCACATGTGTGTACAAGTATTTGTGTATGTGTATAATTGTGTGTGCATGTGTGCGTGTGTGTGCGTGTGTGTGTGTGTGTGTGTGTGTGTGTGTGTGTGTGTGTGTGTGTGTGTGTGTGTGTGTGTGTGCACGCACACGTGCATGCACGCACATGTTTGTACTTGTGCAAGATGATGGGGTGCTCAGTTGAGCAGTTGTTTAAACTGCTCATTTGAGCAAGTCTTAGTCATACAAATTTTGTATTACTTTCATTCACTGCCATGCAGATTGGGCATAACTATGAATTGCATTAATTTGGGGTCGGGTTACTCACCTTGTCTGAGGAGTGTGAGTTGTATGATTAGGAGTATTGCTATGAGAATTCCATCCATTATCTTACTAGCACCTTACAAAATAATGTGGATCAGTTGCAGGAAAGACAGCATAAATAGATATTTTACTGCATTCTATCATGTAAAAATCATTCCCTTTTACTGAACAAGTCAAAAGTAAGGATGAATCTTGATTTCTACATTTCAAAGAAAAAGCTGCTATCTGGGCCTATGAAAAGCACTGTAAATGGTTCTTCGGTGTATCCTAAATCATATGTGGCTCAAGGTGACAATGGACAAGTGTATGGGAGAAACAAGAAATATCTGACTAAACAACAAGATCTGGTTGATAATCAGTTTTTCTAGAAATCGACATGCAAAGGGCTTATCATTGGAGCCAGAGCTTAAGAAATCCTCACCTCCATTTTATAGTGAAAATATTTTGACTGATGCAATTTCAGTTCAACCAGAATCTTCTAATTGACTGATAACAAGCTTGATACCAGTTAGAATTTTAGGAACTTAAATTCTCAAGCAGTTCAAAGGGATAAATCTAATAAAGTTGCTGCATATAAATATTCTATGACTAAAAGACTGATACAAAATAATTATTAGTTTGTAAATGTCAAATGTGCATTTTTCTAACTGGTTTGATATATCTATATAGACAGACATATAGACAGAAAGATATAGGTGTGTGTGTGTGTGTGTGTGTGTGTGTGTGTGTGTGTGTGTGTGTGTGTGTGTGTGTGTGTGTGTGTGTGTGTGTGTGTCTCAAAGGAAAATTACAAATGAAATAATAGTCTTCAATGAGATATTGCTGCTAGGATTGATATGTCATATGACCCTTGCATTCTGAGTAAGTATGAAGTAAGGTTTCTTGGTGTTCACATCTATATTTAACTTCTTACTCAATTATTTTGACAATGTGTATTCATTGCAAGTATAGATGTACTCACTAGCTTACAATAAAGACCTTTGTTACTTACTGTGTGCAGAATTTTGAAATAACAACATTCTTGCCATATGTGTCTCATGACACAGTTTACATGCTATGTAATGAGCACTGAACGATTCAGAGAAGAAAAAAAACTAAAAAGCTGCAATCATTTTCAGTTCTGTCAAACAGAAGGATGAAAGCCTTATTACAACCCAATCGCCTGGGTTTGGTTAGTAACACAGGCACTGAAGGAGTCCACCAAAAACAGTGAGAGTGTGTGCCAAAGTAAACAGCCCAGTATACTGCAATGCAGGCTTCCACAGTCAAGTGAGCACACAAAATGCAGCATGAAGGCCAGGAGCATGCAACTGCCTCTGCCAAGACGCAGAATGCAAGTAGAATTCCTGGGGTGAAGGGAAGGGAATGATTACATCACCATGGAAAGGAAGGCATAGCACACCCTTGTGCAAGCAAGCACAAGCAAGTGCACATGCCAGCAACCAGAGGGGAGAGAACAAAAATCTTGATGGCTGCCTGGATGATTGGGTCTCTGATCAATCATGGGAAGGAAGATGGTTGGCAGGCTTTAGGGATAAAAAACATACAAAAAGTTGCAATAATTATTATTACAAACACAAGGTGCAGGGTTCAAGTCTCACAAGGGATAATTGGCTAGGCTTAAAATGGCTCGCAAGGGCAGGGTTCAAGTCTCACAAGGGATAATTGGCTAGGCTTAAAATGGCTCGCAAGGGCAGTTAGTTTAGTACTAATCTATGAACCTATATATATATATATATATATATATATATATATATATATATATATATATATATATATATATATAATAAATTCAGAGAAAAGATGGAGAAACAGGGTTACTCATGGGAAATTCAGATGTTTGTAAAAGCACATATGTATCTAACCCACTGCTGTTTCATCTGAACTTTGTTATACGGCTTAAAAGTTTTTAACATACTTCGAAGAAGTAATTGAAGATAAACTGAAGTTCAAACTAACCTTTTTAACAACCTTGAAAAGGCATTTTCCTTCCTTTGGAAGGAATATTACTTTATATCACTAAGCTGACTTTTCTGAAAGTTTAGTACATAATTACTGTTAACTGATAAAGCTATGAACATCCATTTAATTCTTTATTGTGGAGGTCAGTGATACTGGCTGCTGGGCTACAGCTCCTAACCCCATGATGAAAACAAAGCTGTCAGAAAAAGCAGTTTCTTTTCATTTCACAACTTTCCTGTGTCTGGAGCGTAGAACTCCATGCATTCCACCTCATATGTGTGGAGTTCTGATTTCTGTTAAATGAAAAGGAAAAAATTCAATTAACTGGGCAGGACTGTTTTCTAAAACACCTAATGTTAAGCCTACTTCAAATGGAGAATCACGTGATTTACATCATTGCAGGTCTTCCTGCTGTTTTGAAAGCAGCAGAAATGACACTTCAGAGGAGGTTAGCTGGGCTGTTGTATAAAGCAACAAGCAGCCTTTTTCTGTTGGCTCATTTGCCTCAGGTGACTGATGCCAAAGGTAGCCTGAATAAAAATCAAAGACATGCATACTGAAGTACGTCTTTTTTTTATTATTATTAAAGTTTTTTTTAACTTTTTAAAAATGTCACTATGCATGTCATTGCCAGTTAGTTTATAGAACAAGTACTTTTTTATTTGTGTAGGTGGGTACATATTACAGTACCATGGCTTGTCTGGCTTCTGTACACGAATAATAACAGCAGTAGCAGCTTACGTTTAAGTACTTGGGATCAACAGTTCAGAGTACGTTTAAGTACTTGGGATCAACAGTTCAGAGTACGTTTAAGTACTTGGGATCAACAGTTCAGAGTGCGTTTAAGTACTTGGGATCAACAGTTCAGAGTACGTTTAAGTACTTGGGATCAACAGTTCAGAGTACGTTTAAGTACTTGGGATCAACAGTTCAGAGTACGTTTAAGTACTTGGGATCAACAGTTCAGAGTACGTTTAAGTACTTGGGATCAACAGTTCAGAGTACGTTTAAGTACTTGGGATCAACAGTTCAGAGTACGAGTACGTTTAAGTATTTGGGATCAACAGTTCAGAGTACGTTTAAGTACTTGGGATCAACAGTTCAGAGTAATGGTGAGTGTGGAAGAGAGGTGAAGAAGAGAGTACAGGCAGGGTGGAATGGGTGGAGAAGAGTGTCAGGAGTGATTTGTGACAGACGGGTACCAGTAAGAGTGAAATTGAAGGTCTACAAGAAGGGTAGTGAGACCAGCTATGTTGTATGGGTTGAAGACGGTGGCATTGATGAAAAGGCAGGAGTCAGAGCTGGAAGTGGCAGAGTTAAAGATGTTAAGATTTGCACTGGGTGTGAGAAGGATGGACAGGATGAGGAATCAGTATATTAGAGGGTCAGCTCAGTTTGGACGGTTTGGAGACAAAGTCAGAGAGGCGAGATTATATTGGTTTGGACATGTGCTGAGGAGAGATGCTGGGTATATTGGGAAAAGGATGCTAAGGATGGAGCTGCCAGGTAAGGAGAAAAGAGGAAGGCCTAAGATAAGGTTTATGGATGTGGTGAGAGAGGATATGCAGGTGGTTGGTGTGACAGAGCAATATGCAGAGGACAGGAAGAAATGGAAACAGATAATCTGCTGTGGTGACCCCTAATGGGAACAGCCGAAAGAGAAGAAGGAGTAGCAGCTTACGTTTTCACTCCTGGGGAACCCTGAATCTTAATATGTAGATAGCAGAGTAATGCTTTTGTCCTACAGTACTCTCCATATGATCAAACAGATAGTAAACCATCTTAAAGTGTTAAGGCTAAAGTCTTCTTTATGAAAAGAGCTGATGGAAGTACCACATATTGCTAAATACTTCTGAATGAATAGTCAAGGTACATGGTATTGATGGACTCTTCCACCTTTTGCTTTGTAATGTAGTATGCCAGATTTGATAGCTGCGCTCATGCCATGGCTATTTGATTTTTAAATTTGTGTTGTCTTTTATACAG
This sequence comes from Protopterus annectens, assembly GCF_019279795.1. Taxonomy (NCBI): domain Eukaryota; kingdom Metazoa; phylum Chordata; order Ceratodontiformes; family Protopteridae; genus Protopterus; species Protopterus annectens. The sequence continues at coordinate 825,021,747 of NC_056732.1, forward strand.
ACTAGCATGTTTGTTTAGATAAGAAGTGATCAGACAATGTAAACCTTTCCAGCACTTTTGATCAGTTGTTATACCCTCTTTATAAATATGTATGCATGATTTTGCTTCACTTAAAAAAATTATTTGCCTTTTCAGAAAGACTTCTATTCATCAGAAAAGAAGCATGATAGTTGAGTGATGGTCTTAGGTGTTTGCTGTTTGATGAAGGTTAGTAAAAGGTTACCAACTGAAGCTGTTCTCTTTACTTTTATATTTTGGAACAGCCATCTGTCTATGCTAACTGCAGAAAGTTCAGACTTGAAAGATTGGAGAAAATAACTGACAGCGTTGTCATCTGCTCTTGTTAAACAGTCATTAATTTGGGTTTACAGGGCTATTGTATACTTCTGTTAAGCAGGTTGGAATAGTTGCAGTGGCTACTCTTTCTGTTAAATAAAGTTGAAATATATTACTCTGGCTATCATTTTAATCATAATAAGGCATCTGAGATATACACTATCAGCGAAGTACCTTGAGTTGTCTCTAAGTGAAAACAATTGTGTGTTGGGGATTGCAGAATATCTAAAAATAACATGTTGGGCATAATTTCTTTCACTTTCTGTGACAGTCAGACATTGGCACTGTAAACAAAAAGTAGCTATATATGATGGTTTCGGTAGGATGTGTTGTGATATTATTGGCAGAGTAACACAGCAAGTAGTGCAGCTATCTCATAGTGCTTAGTTCTCTGGTTGAATTTTTGATGTCTATTCTCAGGAGTAACCAAGAATTACTGCCTTGTTAAACAACTTCTTCAGAGGCTCACCATACACAAAAGGGTACTGAGGGGAATCAATCACGAACTCTAAAAACAGCTTGTGACCAACTCATACTATCAACACTGCATACTGTGCTTTGATTCTTTCCAGAAATTTGGCAATGATTACTTCATAGCTTAACTAATTTTGTGTGTTTTGTGAGTTTAAAGTCCAAGATGGCAACATTTTGCTGCCTAGGAAGATTATAGACATATCAGAATTTTTTTCTACATGTCTGAGCTCCAAATATGATATACTGCAAGTAGTTATATTTCTGCTGAGGAACTGTTTCATTCATGTTCTGCATTCTATGAAAATTAGTTGCTTTACTCTTAGCATTTTGTCAACCTTCTTGCTCTGCAGCACTGCCATGGTATTGCTACACTGGATTTGTGGACTTGTTGCATTCATTATGGGAGGTCTACTGCCTTGGGAATGCCTTGGACATTTGACAGTGCTTAGTGTCTGATATTTGTTACAATCTCTCTATCTGTGTCAGATATATACATACATACATAGATACATACAAATATTTCAACCATGGACATTAATTCCCTTCTGTTTTGCCAATATACCAAAATACTTGTTCTCAAAATAAGTGTCCAGTGTGTTCTTAAAATATCTAAACTAGTACTTGCTTTAATGTGATTTGGTAGTCTGTTCCATGCATCATCTGTTCTCCTGAAAAAACAATTATTACACTTCTCGCACCTACAGAACCTTTTACATAGGTTGTCTGATGATTCTCTACTACTTTTTGATAACCCCAAACAGTCCCACAGGTAATTGTCTCTAAATGCCCTATATACCTGAATAAGATATTTTAGTCTTTCATAGTAACTTCAATTTTCACATCCATGGATGCCCTTGGTGTATTTCTGCTGTACTCTTTCCAGTTTACTCATGCTTGTTTTCTTATGAGGTTTCCATATTATTATCCCATACTCAAGTTTGGGTCTAATGTAACTAACAAACAATGACTTCATCATTTCTGATTTCCTAGACTTTATAAATCTTTTTATACAACCTATAGTTCTATAACTATCATTAACCAGTTGGTTGATATGATTATAAAAACTCATAGCTGGATTTACCCATATACCCTGGTCCTTAAATGAGTCTACAATTTCAATCACTGTGTCCTGTATTAAATATTCACCTTTCAATTTATGTCTCCCAAATCTCATATGCTTAGTTTTTGATGTGTTTATCAGCATATTATTCTCCTGTGCCAAAATGGTCAAGTTAGTCAAGTTCTTTTGCAGACATGCCTTGTCCATAGCACATGTAATCAGTTTACCCAATTTCGGGTCATCTGCATATAAAATGTAGAACACCTCAGATGAAATGTTCGGTCTGAAAGATACAATCAAAACAAGTAAGGCCCTAGGACAGAGCCCTGTGGACACCCTGACTGTAACCAGGAATTTCACCTGTCCAATTGCTGTATGATACTTGCCATGTCCTGTTTGTAAGCCATGCAGCTATCCATCTTATCAAAAGTGCACCAATATATAGATTTTCCAATTTATTGATCAGTGTTTTGTGTATGACCCCGCCAAATGCTGAATTGAAATCTATATATATTATATCACAGCACAATTTCTCATTCATAGTTGTTATTATATTGTTATAGAACATCATGTTACAGGTGGTAATAGATCTATTTTCAATATATGCATGCAGATATATATGGTTTCAAGTCCCAACCTATCCAATTCTGACAGTAACTTATCCAGTATTACCTTCTGCATTATTTGTCCAAAACATGGTCTATTTGACTCTGGGTTTGTCCTACTCTCATTTCCCTTTAAGACAGGTTTAATAAGTGCATGTCAGGAATCTCCATATATTTATATGACCTAGTGAATAATAAATACAATGGTACTGTAAGTTCTGTAAGTTCTTGCTGAAGTGTTCTCAGGTCATTATTACTAATTATGTCTCCTCCCTGTGCTTTAGTTGGATCCTGTTTGAGCAGTTTCTTTTCAATATTATCTAATTTGATTCTGCAGTTACCCGGATGTCACTTGAACAACTTATCACCCACTTTGTGAAGCCAAACTGTTTTTCATAAGATTTTGTAAATATATTTATGATCTGTTGTGTCTGAGAAGAAATTTTAAAAACTTCACACAGTTTATCAATTTGTATATCTTTACTCCTTCCACATCCTTATATATCTATAAAAAGGTTTCCTATTATGCTTAATATCTTTATATAAATTTTCCTTGATCTTGTCTCACACTATGCTTAATCTGTTTGTCCAGCTTGTTTATTTCAGTTTTCAAAGTCATAGTTCGACTTCTCTTCCATTTCTTATATTTTTGTCTCTCACCTTAATCAGGTATCTTGTTCTTATGGAAATATATCCCACTGATGTTGTATACATAGATTTAGATGTTATTTTTTTTCATTTTTGCACTCAATTTCTCTTTCAAAACTTTTCACATTCCATCTGTACTTTTCCCACTGAACACCTCACTAGAGTTAGTTTTACATAGTGACTGTTTTGTTTCCATATAATCTGTAATTAACCTTCTATGCATTGGTTTAGATTTCAGCTTGGCAAAATTATCTAGTGACAAATTAACCTTTATAACTCCATGATCATCTGACATCAACAGTGGTAAAACTTGACCTGAAGTAACAGTCATTTCTTTAAGAATATAAACAATGTGTTCATAGGTACATAGGTTCATAGATTAGTACAATGTATAGTATGTTCCATTCCCTGGAAGGTTTTTTACAATCTGAAGCAATTGTTCCTGAAGTCCCCAGCTAATATATTTCTTCCCTCCAGTGTTTCATGCAATAAATTTATGAATCCTTCTAGGTCATCTGCACTTAACTTTGGTGGTCTATACACTCCAGCAATTTCTATATGTTCTAGAGTTGTCTTTATTGTCACAGTTACACAGTCTACAGTATTGGTCTTATCACTGAACATATAATAATCACCGGTCTCATAACTACATTTTATCCTTATCATAACAGCTCCACCTGATTTTTTGTTGGAATGTCTGTTAATAGTAAAAACGTTTATACCCTGACAGAACTGGTTTCCAGTCACTGTTCATTAACCATGTTTCACAAACAATAACCACATCAATCTTGTGGGAATGTAGCAAATTTTCCAATAGAAAAATTTTTATTATTAATGCTCCTAGCATTAACAACTATCAGTGATGCATCAAATGTTGCTATCTGTGAACTGTTAAATTTTCAACCTAGCAAAAATCCTGCCTAGTGTTTGTCAAATATTGCAAAATATCTGCTGCAAAAATTCCCTTCCCTAATCTTGACAAATGCATACCATCCTGTCTGATCATATGTGCCCAAAACTAGTCTTGGATGTTCTAGACATTTTTTTAAAAACAGGACATTTTTTCAATGTAGGTATTTACCCAAAAAATCTTTTCATTAATGGTGACCTGATTATCCTTTCCTTATGTGATTTGTGAAAAATATGTCCTAACACCAGTACAAGCTATACTATCTAAGAGGGCTACAAGTTCTCTACTAACAGTCAGAGAGTCCTTGCGGATGAGATCATTTGTACCAACATGAATAAAAACAGATCCATACTTCTTTACATTAAGGTGTTCCAAGGCTTGTCTCACATCTTCTATTTTTGCTCCTGGCAAGTATAAAACTATTCAATGTTCATTATTTTGTCTGCAAATTTAAGTATCAGTTCCTCTAATAATTGAATCTCCAATTATAAGAATATCCTTTCTGACCAAATCTGAAGAATCTTCAACTTCTAATACAGTAATATCTGCTCTATCACTTGTTAGAAAGGATAGATCTTCATCACTATTAGTCTTATTAATCCCACTGTTTTCATTGCATATTAAATTCTCATCCAGCTGGTATTGTAAATCCACAGCTTGAGCCATGTGGTCAACATCTGTCTTTCTCTTCTTTTATGTTCTTCAATCCTTCCACGTTCAGCTTTGATTTCTTCTTTTTCATCTGCCCACTGCCTCTTTTTTCTACCTTCTCTTTTGGAAAAATGATGCCTTTTTCTGTAGACTGAAGGTTTTCTGACAGAAAAATTTTATCATTCCCTGTAACCTGTGTGTTACATAACAAAGCGTTGTCCTTTTTAGTACATCTTCACTTTACTTTACAGACATTTATCAGTTTCTTTTTCTTCCTTGTTATTTGTTGTGAACTTTTTCCTTTCTTTCTTTCTTTTCTTTCCTTCTAAACACTCCGAATCCTCAGATTGCTGAATACTTGCATCAAGAATTCCAAAGTTGTCAAGGGCATCATCTTGTTTTATAGGGGTTGAATGATCTTTACAGACAATAGACACATGATTTCCTAAATGTGTTCTATTTGTTCTATGCCTAACATTATTTATTTCACCAGTCCAGTCATTAATATATGTAACAACAGTTCTCCAAGCCGTGCCAGTTGCACAAATCCAATCATAATCAATAAGTCTAGATTTACTTCTTAAAATGGTATGCAAATCATCCAGCTTTTGACATGAGGAACAGAGGTCACCAGTGTTATCAGGTGTTACCCTTAAATATGCATAGCATTTATTACACTGTACAAGATCTCTGTGCTTTAGCAAATCATTAATTGCATACTCATTTAAGGACTCCATATTCAGTTTTAAAAGAATAAAATATTATAAAAGAAAATCAGTAAGCACAGAATTCAAAGAGAACTTAAATCAACTTCTATGACAAAAATCACACAAGCAATATACAACTAAATACTAAAGTAAGTACAGTAAAGTTGTTCTGACAGTACAAGTTCTGAAAGTCAGACAAAAGCTCGCAGTCATACTTCTTTTTAACAGTAAAGATCAATAAATCACAAACCAAGACAGGATTGTTTAGATAAGCTCTGTATTGTCCTTTATGCACTTTGTGTGAATGTATAGCTGACTAAGCCACTTGGGATGGCTAGAGCTTGACTGTCTAAAACCTATCCCTTTCTAACAATCAACAGTGATAATTAAAGGTAAAACAACAAAATATAAATCAAAGTAAATTTTCCTATCTACAAGTTATCCTTTCCTAACCACCAACAGTGAAAAACAGTGATAAAAAAAACAAAATATAAATTCAAATAAAACTTCTCTTACCAAGCTCCACATTAAATCACAAACCAAGGTAGGATTGTTTGTTAAGCTCTGGATAGCAACATAGGTTACTAGAAGTATTTATACACAAATATTTAAAGAGGCTAAGGCACAGGACATGCTGAATGCTGGTCTCATTGTACAGATGTGTCACATGTAATATGGAACAGGATGCTTATTCACTGAGCTATTATGTGCTTTTTATAGAATCACTAAAACGGAGGGCATGGGAGTGGCACTGGAGAAGTAGAAGCCATAAATAAAATGTCTATAAAAATGATCTGTCACTGACCACTGTAGACTGTAATAGTTAATGTCTAATGCCTGTGGGATACACTGATATAATTCTACATGCTCTCATGTTATAAACAGAACAGGGAAAAACAGCAGTGTTATCACTGAGGTACACTCTATAAAGTCAAGTTAAGAATTGTTTTCTCTTGATAAGGGTCAGTTCAGCAGAACACATATGTAGATATATTAACAGCCTGAACATTGTTACACATCCATCATGTTTTAAAGGCTAGGATAATGTACAAAATACAAAACGTGATAAAAGAGAGTGAGGCATTAAGATTTACATTGCTAGAGTGGGCCCAGGTTACAAACAAAAAGTGTAATCGCGATGTTACACCTCATACAGTTGTTTGCAATCAGTCCATCTTCCACAACACTAAAGTATTTGGGAGGTTGAGATACTGATATAGATATATCTATACCTATCTATCTATCTATCTATCTATCTATCTATCTATCTATCTATCTATCTATGTCTAGATAGATAGATAGATATTTCCTGTAATAAGTAACTAACTGTGGTGATAAGAGACCTAAAAGCACCATCATACTCTGTTGGGAAGTTGAAACATCCTAGACACATTGTCAAACTTGGCAGTTCTTTACAGCAGAGGTGTCCCTACAGTGGGCAGTCCAATATCTGAGATTGTCAAAGAGGGATCTGTAGCTCATCCAGTTGGACATACATAAGGAGCAATTTCCTTTTAACATGAATGCAACAGGGAAGGGCTAGAACTCTACAGACGTGCATTATGTGTGGAAGAAAAGGCACATTATTGTATACAGTTAAGAGTTTAAAGTCAGTCTCTCACATATACACACAGACAACAGATTGGAAAAACACACAATGATTCAGAATTGGCAAAGGGAGTGGAGGAGGAGTTTATACTGCACACTATGGATCAAAACAAAAAAAGATTATGTCTGTGTCACTGAGGCAACACAGGAAAGCCATAATTTAACCAAAAAGAAAGACAGGTGGGTGAAAACACAGCTATGACATATAGAAACAACCCCCTCTAAGTAGATAGTTTGGTTACACTAAGTGGATATGTTGGTTAAAGTATTTCTTCTTAGGATGAGGGGAAGGGGAGTGGGGATGAAAAATATTGAGTGCATCTAAATAAACATCCTAGTAGATGTAAGGATTGGCTAAGAGTTCAGTAGCAGTTGCTGTAGTAAGGGGCTTCTGACAAGATGGGAAGATTATATGCTGGCATGTGTTTGCATTCCACCTAAAACTGCTGTTATGGAGCTTAAGAAAATTTTGGGAGAGATAATTAGTTTTCAGCAGGGAATATTACTTACAGGCAAGCACTGGAATTTAAGTTGCAGCAGTATCAATGTATCTGGTGGACCTAGAAGGAAACATATGACAAAAGAGGGTAGATTTCTGAAGAAATTTATGAATATATTTAGTACGGAAGATGTGAATTCAGTACTAGAAACTTACAGAGAATTTACATATTATTTCCAGAGGTACAATAACTAGGCTAGACTAGACAAAAATTATATTTGACAGGAACATGCATATTTAAATGAAAGCTTTGACACACCTCCAATAATTATTTCAGATCATACACTAATAACAACTAAGATAAAAATGCAGGGTATTGAAGTTAAAATGAGCCACTGGCATTTCTCCACCTACCTAATAAAAAGAGAGAAATTTAAGACATGGTTAGTGAAAATTATTTAAAGAGTTATTAGAGAAGATAAGCATTTCTTCAGAAGTCAAAGCTAGTGAGTGTGGTAAAATGAAAGTGGAGTTTAAAAACAGGGTTGAAATAAAAGAAAAACAGATATGCTTAAGAAGACTGGAATTATTCTGAGGGGCTGAAAAAGGTTAAAGTATTGCAGTATAAGGGGTATCTCACAGAACAAGAAGAGGCACAACTGCAGAGTGCTAAAGAGAAAATAAGGGAGTATTTGGCTAATATCAATGAGTTTAGAAAGTTTGCTGTTAGGAAAATGTTATTTTAAATAACTCCAGGACACAAAAACTTTTAGCACAAAGACTTGGGCAACAAAAAGTGGAAAGGGTGGTTGCCAAACTTATGGAGCCTATAAAAAGAAAAATAACCGACAATCCTATAGCGGTATTAGAGATATTTCAGATATGTTTAGAAAATTTGTATAAAGCAAAGAAATGTAGACATCAAGAAAGAGCACAAATGGAAATTTTTATGGAAGACTTAAGTATGCCAAGGTTAGAGGTAGATGAGGCTCAACAATTAACACATAAGATAGGAGGAGGTGAGATAAAAATGGTGACATACACTCAATCTGCAGGAAAGTCCCCAGGAATTTATGGTGTTTCTATGGAAGTTTGGAATCTTGGAGGGAAAAAATTAATAAAGATCTGAAAGGTTTTGTTTAACAGTATTTTTAAAGGAGAGGAAGCACCGGCATTCTGGAAGAAAACTGTGGTGACTGTAATACCTAAAGATAGTAAAGACTCATCAGACTCAGCTTCATAGAGACCCAGTTCAATTTTAAACAATGATTATGAAGTGTTTTTATCTATAAAAGAATGGTAAATGTGTTGCCAAGGAACAAAAATAGATACACAGATTATTTCCAGATGCAGCTCTCTGCACCAAGCACAATTTCCCTTTAGAGCACACAGGGAGCACACTCAGTCCAGAGTCTTGGTTTCTCTCTCTCTCTCTCTCTCTCTCCAGGCCCTCCAAAAAGACTCCTTACTAGCACAGCTGTAGAGTTGATTCCTCAGCCAAGTGTCTAAGCCAAGTCCTCCAACACACTCTTTGTGAAACCAGTGCTCTGTGTCCCTGCTCCAAGCAGCTGACACACACTCTTTGAGATTTGATTTGCACACACACACACACACACACACGCACACACGCACACACACACACACACACACACACACACACACACACACACACACACACACACACACACACACACACACACACCTGGGAATGGTTGTCATGGATTTACTCACTCTGCTACCCTTTGCCCAGACTATAAGGTAGTTACTGCCACCAGACACTCCATAGCCAGCTACTGTAAGGCTCTTACAAGAGTATCCAGTTATACTGAGTGAAATTAATACTAATGCAAATGGTAATGTTGACCGAACAGCAAGGATTTCAGGAGCAGCCACAATGTCACCAAATAAATATAAGTACTCTCAGAGGTTAAAATATTCTCTATAAGACCAGCCACAATGAAATGTTTAAATATATTTAATAATAAATAATAAAAGAACATGAAAATACCAAATATCTATTTACAATAAACACCAGAGTTTCATTCACAGGAAATATTAGAATAACACAGATGAAGAGATTCACACAGATACAGAAAAACAGTACTTAACTAATCTCACTATATTTTTTGACTGATCTAAAGAATTACTACTCACTATATTTTTTTGACTGATCTAAAGAATTATTATTCCCTAGTTCACTTATTAGAGCAAGTCAAGATTAAGTGGGTGAGAGATCCTTCTATGTCAGGCTTCAAAAAAACAGACTGCCCTGAGACTTCTATCTCATTTAGTATTAAACCATCATGACATCACATACATCTGGTCACCTGACTTCTGGTTCCCATACTACCCCGCTTTACTAGAAACTGAACCATCATCTCACACATATGTGTTAATATACACACAGATAAAGCTTTGCTAAGATACGTTGCAGCTTCTGGAAGTGATAAAGCAACTTCAAACTTCCACCCTTTCAGAGTAGCAATTAGTTCACCCCCCCCAGGACAATACAGAAGGCTTCCTAGTACAGACTTTTTGTCTGTGGCTGCAATGAGACCTGTGAGATACAATCTTTATGACCTAAAGTAATTTAATTTCAGGATATTTTTCTGAACGTTAGCTGGGGCTGAGCTTAACTCTTCTCTTCCAGTATCCTCTGTTACAATATTAATTTCAAAAGTTATAATACAGTCTGACATCTAGGTATATTTCTTTTTTCTCTCTAGAAGAACCCACTGTTGGTACTTTTTTTTTTAACACAAGCAGCTTTACAAATACATTTTTCAACACAAGCATCTGTACAAATCTAAAAGGAATGAAAAAGAAAAAGGAAGTTACTCCAGAGACAAGGCAAAACAAAGACTATTTAGCAAAACATAAAAACAAGCGTGAGCGCTTTCACACAAATGTGCTTCATCAGACAGAAAATGTATCACAGAACAACATTCAAACAGTCATATCATTAACTCATCAACCTATCAAGACAGTGTATGCATTATCTATGTAAATATCTTGATTTAAGTACAGGCTTTAACGAGACCTTGTCATTAAGCCCAGGTCTCTTGTCAGCCTGTAACTGCATAATCCAGTGTAACTCCCTCGCTTCAGTAAAATTCTTTAAATCTCCACCTCGTGGTCCCATATATATCACCTCAACAGCTTTAAAACCAAAAGCATGTGAAAAATCATACTCCATAACATGCTTCACTAATGCATTGGTTGCGTCACACCTTTTCATGCTGTATAAATGCTCACGTATTGGTTCACAAAAAAGGTGGTTTGTCTTACCCAAATAAAACATTTTTACATGCAGTGCAAGTGGCCAGATAAACTATATTGGAAGTCTTGCAAGTGGCATATTACTATATACGTGAGGGGGATGCATGTTGTTGCATTGAAGAACAGTATTTTTTCTACAAGACTTCCTATAGAGCCTAGTGTTGAGACCTCCTGTAACATCCATAGAAACAAGAACATCCAAGAACATAACCTTCTCTGTGGAGAGGTAATAGGTGAATTTCAAAAAAGCTGTGGTGGTATGCAAGAAAGTAAAGAAATTCTCCAGCTCAGACTCACTACCCCCCACAGTAAAAAGATGACATCAATGAATCTTCTATTTCTATTTCTAATTACTTTCTTGCATACCACCACAGCTTTTTTGAAATTCACTTATAACTTCTCCACAGAGAAGGTTATATTCTTGGATGTCTTGGATGTTCTTGTTTCTATTGATGTTACAAGAGGTCTCAACACTAGGCTCTATAGGAAGTCTTGTAGAAAGAATACTGTTCTTCAATGCAATAGCATGCATCCCCTCACATATATAGTAATATTTTGAAGGATCACAGAATGAGAATGTCACGCCTCAATAATACTGAAGAGGATTTTAAGGATTTAACAGCATTATGTGATGCTTTTTTGAAGAGGGGTCACAAGCATGCTAAAGTAGATAAGATGGCTGGTGAGATACACAGCTTGAAAAAAAATGTTGCTAAGCCATACTTTTCTGGCAATAGTACTAGTACTCTGGGTGATAGAGGGATGGAAAGTAGTGGGCATGTGCCAATAGTTATGTCATATGCTAGTGACTTTGGGAAGATACTTAGTGTCATTGACTCTAGTCGGAATACTTTAACAGTGAATGATGGTATCAAAGAAATAGTAGGTGAATGACCATTTTTAGATATAAGAACAAGAAGTCTCTTAAATGGCTCTTGTGTTATAGAGATAATGTAAATAGCAACACATTTGATTTTACTTTTTAGGTACCACTAGCTGTGGAAGTTGCAAATATCATTCATATATAGACAGCTAAAATATGTTTGAGCATCTGGTATCCAAGCAGAAGTATTTGTTTAGGGTACATGCCACTTGCAAGACTCCCAGTATAGTTTATCTGGCCACTTGCACTGCATGTGCAAGTTTTTATTTGGGTAAGATGAATCACCCTTTATATGAAAGAATATGTGAGCATTTATACAGCATGAAGAGTTGTGATGCAACCAATACATTAGCGAAGTATGTTATGGAGTATGAATTTTTCACATGCTTTTGTTTTTAAAGCTATTGAGTTGATATATATGGGACCACGAGGTGGAGATTTAAAGAATTTTACTGAAGAAAGGGAGTTACACTGGATTATGCTGTTACAGGCTGACAAGAAACCTGAGCTTAATGACAAGGTCTCTTTAAAGCCTGTACTTAAATCAAGAGAATTACATTGATAATGTATGCACTGTTTTGACATGTTGATGAATTAATGATATGACTATTTGAATGTTGGTCTGTGATACATTTTCTGACTGAAGCACATTTGTGCGAAAACGCTCACGTTTGTTTTTACGTTTTAATACATAGTCTTTGTTTTGCCTTGTCTCTGGAGTACCTTCCTTTTTCTTTTTCATTGCTTCTGCTTCATTTTGGAAGGTGCGCCAGCTTAGACCATTGAAGGTTTCTTTTTAACAATATCTACAAATCTGTTTGATATACAAATGACATAGAATTCTTTACAAAACTGCAGCTAGCTATGCTGACATATGTTACACATCCACTGCCCTACTCCTCCTGGCATAGCTGGCACTAATTCACATCATCACAATCCAGAGAGAAGCAGAGTGTAAGAAAATACTGCTGCTGTTGATGAGTCTTGATGCAGAGAAAGCATTTAGCAGAGTAAGGTGGGATTTATAAGTTGGGTAATGGAATCATTTGCATTCCTTGATACAATAATAAGGTTAATTGGAAGGATATTTGAGAGATTGGAGGCAAAAATTAAAGTGGAATGGTTCCTTTCTGACAGGTTGCATCTGAACAAAGGAACCGGCCGGAGGGTCCTTTTTTCCTTTTTTATTTCCTTTATATTTAGAGCCACTGGCAAAGAAAATAAGGGACTCAGAAATTTAAGGATATAATTGGTATGGTAATCATGAAACGTTAGCTTTATTTGCAGATGATATTATTCTATACCTGATAAAACCACAAAAGGACATGTAAGTGTTGTGGAACATCTTGAGACAGTTTCAAGTCTTTTCAGGATATAAAATTAATAAAGATGTAAATTATGTACTCATACATGAATTGGTCCAGCAATACTCATATTTATAGGGACACAATAAAATGGAGTATTTAGGAGTATGGAATGAAAATGATTCTGTTATGGCAGCTATGGATATGTGGGAAGAAACTAAATGAAAGAAACTAAAAAAAACTGAGAAACCAGAAGTTCTTGTTTATTGGTATGGCTAGAAAGATATAAGCAGAAAAAATACTTTAGCCCTTAAGCTTTATACAAAGGACAAGCATACTTTTCTCAATCAGAGGAGAAGCTGTGGACAGTAATTTAATAAAGAATTATAGGGTTTTATCTGGAAGTGGAAAAGGGCAAGGGTCAAGTGAGATAAGATGATCCTTCCAATAGAACAAGGTGGATTAGGATTGCCTGATTTTAAAGGATATTTTAGAGTTACACAGTTAAAGTTCATATACATAACACAAGCAGAAAGCCATAATTCAAACTGGAAAAGAATGATGATGAATCGGGGGGAAATTCAAGTGATAAGGTGAGAGTGGGGTGTTGGATGCAGATCTTTAAGGAGAATAACAACAGTCACACAGAATATTATATTCATAAAGTAGCAGAAAATATACTAAGAACTAAGCCAGCTTGAGAATGGCAAAAGGAGATTTTGCCAATAGGGATGAATGCAATTAAGGGCACAGATAATCGGCAAGAGGCTACTGGAATTTACTGGAGAAAACTAGCAAAGGAACCAAGGTACTGGGAGCAAATATTTCGAA